>NC_142762.1:36087453-36387453 GCF_054948205.1 Urtica dioica subsp. dioica
CGCGCAAGATCTCTACAAGAGCAAGATGAATATATCTCGTAATATGCATTAAATCTCGCCGATCTCGCGCAATTTCTCGCACTATCCGTGCGAGAAAATGAATATCTCGCGAAAAGGCTTAAAAATATGTTAAAAAAATATTAAAAAATGTTAAAAAAAAATATTAGACTGTTTTGAACCTGCCAAAGTCATTCAAATAGCAATTGACGCGCCCCATTTAATAACTACTGGCTGCATCATTGCCACAAGCGCAAGATGCTTATTCCACACCCTCACACATCCTATTTATACTAACTCTACATTGTTTATCTCTTTGTCCTTCACCGATGTGGAATTTTTTGGTGTCCACATGTATGAAGAAAGAAACTACTCATTTTAGTAGTGTGGCATTTCCTTATTCTAAGTGTTCTTATCAGTGTAAAAAAAAAAAAATAGTTGCTATGCATATGATTTAAAAAAAAAAATTGTTGCAGTGTATTTGGTAATGTATTAGATTTTAACTTCTAGTCTATGTTATATAGTCTTGGTTTGTACTTTGTACTATGTTTGGTAATGTAATTTGTAGTTTTTTTTACAATTTGCAAATTAATATTTAAATGATATCAAAATTAATTTCGTTATGTTTTAAATGATATTAAATGATTTTTAAGATACTAATAATATTTGTAAGTATCAAAATTCATTAGGAGAAAATCAAACAATTTTTATTTGTATGCTAAACCCATTAATTTCACTTGCAACATGTGTATGTATTGTAATTTTTTTACTTATTGTCCAAATACTTTGCGGAATACTTGTTTTTTTTGTGGTATACCTCACGGAATGCAAGTTATCGCACGGTACGAGATACGTTCAACGTTCGTCAAATACCGCGGAATACCCTGATACGATACGAGGCGAGATGCACTCAAAATTTAAAGTACGGCATAGTTGTGAGATACGATATTTCAATCCTTGTCTCAAACTACTTTCATTCCTGTTCACAGTCGCCCAAATTATTGCATGTTTGTTAATTGTGTGTACTCTGTATAGTAGTCTGGACCAACTAACGTCTAACCAGAAGAGAAAGTAAAAAAAGAGTCACACTGGTGCGTTTGGTAGTCTGTCTGTGAGTGATGGACGAAACTCCGATGATAGAAACCGCCGGTTATGTCGCCGGAGCTGTGGACTACAAGAATCGCCCGGCCTTACGGTCTAATTCCGGCCGCTGGAGATCTGCGGCTTTTATCATCGGTACCAAAAATAATACACGAAATTAGTAATCTTATCAAATCAAGTGTGCGCCAGTGTGTTTGACGAACTAATTTTTTTATTTTATTTTTGGTTTAGGCGTTGAGATCGCAGAGAGGTTCGCCTATTACGGGGTGAGCGCGAACCTGATAACGTACCTGACCGGACCGCTTGGAGAGTCAACGGCCGTCGCGGCTTCGAATGTCAACGCTCTCAACGGCGCTGGCATGTTGCTGCCTCTGGTCGGAGCTTTCGTCGCCGACGCGTTTCTTGGCCGTTACCGTACCATTCTTTTCGCTTCACTGCTTTACATTTTTGTAAGATTCTCACTTTTTTTTTTTTTTTTTTTTTTTTTTTTGCGCAATGCAATTAAAATAATAAGGAAACTGCATCTGGGTCCGTAAGCTTGTGTTTTGGACTATTGTTGATTCTCTGCACAGATGTCCGTTACCGTTGATTATTATTATTATTATTACCAGGAATGAGATTTTTGTTTCTTCAATGTTTTAACATAAGTAATTGACCTCATATGCCAACTAATTATAAAAAATTGATAGTAAGTTGTTAATTAAAAAGCCTGCTCGTTTATTTTTTTTTCTTCCATTGAATGAGAAAGGCACACTTGTGTTTTGGACTGGTCCAATTACATTTTGAGAAAACTACCAGAAAATCATTAATAGGCATTTGTGAATGTTGAGCTTCACATAGTAGGGAATGGAAGGATTTAGATTCCTTGAACTGATCAGAAAGTGCTCTTCTACTTAGGAAAGGCTGTACATATATTATTGACTCACAGATGTTGTAGGCACTAGGACTGTTGACCCTCTCAACTCTCTTACCTTCTCTGCTCGGTTCAACATCAAGTTCGCCTCCTCTTTCCCAAGTCATGCTGTTCTTCGTTACTCTGTATCTAATCGTGATCGCTCAAAGCGGTCACAAGCCATGCACTCAGGCTTTTGGGGCTGACCAGTTCGACGGTCAACACCCATCAGAGAGCGGCGCAAAGAGCTCGTTCTTCAATTGGTGGTATTTCGGCGTGTGTGCTGGCGCGTTCACGACGAGTTTGATTGTATTTTACGTTCAAGACAACCTCAGTTGGGCTCTCGGATTCGGAATCCCCTGTGCCGTGATGGCCTTGGGGCTGCTCATTTTCTTGCTCGGGACAAAAACTTACAGGTACGTCGTTTCCGAGAACGAGAAAGGACCGTTTTCGAGGATTGGAAGAGTGTTTGTTGCAACTTTTAGGAACCGCCAGAAAATCTCATCGACATTAGCTCCTACTACCGAGGAATCTCAAAGTCTCATCCCTTGTGAAAGTTCCGAACAGTTCAAGTAAGTCATTTTGTAATTCAGATTCTATAATAATGCAACAGGTTTTTATAAGATTGTATTGTGGTTCCATCTGAAATTAAATTGGCCTAACTCATGACCTATAAAAGCTGTTAAGTCTCTTATCTATTGGCTCAATCATTTTGCATTGGATCAACAGAAATAAGCGTAACCTTGTAAGGTTGTTGAATTTCTCTATTTTTGCATATTGTATCAGTTATAACATACTATATAGATATATTTCCTAAGGAAGGCTGTAATTTTAATTCAAAATTATTTTCTTAAATAAAAAACAAAGATAACTAAATTTACATCATCGATGATTCGCCAGATTCCTCAACAAGGCGTTGATTGCATCAAATGAATTTGAAGAACACAGATGGGATTGCAGCGTAAGCGAAGTCAAGGAAGCAAAAGCTGTAGTGAGGCTGATCCCGATATGGGCGACATGTCTAGTATATGGCATCGTTTTTGCTCAAATCACGACTTTCTACACAAAGCAAGGAGCCACAATGGAGAGAACAATCGTATCGGGATTTCAAATACCGGCCGCGACTCTCCAGTGCTTTGGCACCTTTTCGATCATGGCCTTCCTTCCCATGTACGAGCGGTTTCTGGTTCCGATCGCCAGAGCCTTCACTGGAAAGCCGTCGGGCATCACGATGCTGCAGAGAATAGGCATCGGTATCTTCGTATCAGTGGTCACGATGATCACCGCGGCTCTGATCGAGATGAGACGCCTCGAGATTGCCAAAGAGAACGGGTTTGTGGATGATCCCAGCGCGACTGTCCCGATGAGCGTGTGGTGGTTGGTTCCGCAGTACGTTCTGATCGGTATCGCTGACGTTTTCACGATGGTGGGTCTCCAAGAGTTCTTCTACGATCAGGTTCCGGTGGAGCTCAGAAGCCTCGGTCTCGCTCTGTACCTCAGCGTGATCGGTGTCGGAAGCTTATTGAGCAGTTTTCTCATTTGGGCCATCGACAAGGCGACAAGCGGAGACCGACGTGACCACTGGTTCTCGAATAATCTCAATAAGGCTCATCTTGATTACTTTTATTGGCTTCTCGCTGCTCTCAGTGCAATGGGTTTATGCAGCTTCTTGTATTTTTCAAGATTGTATGTTTATAATCATAAAAGAGATTTGTAGATATGTGTTCCATGGATTGATTCATAAGATGGATAACTCGTCCTGTACAAAACATACTTATTTATAGCTGTAAATGGGTAATTAAAACTTATTCTTTACTATAACTTCTTCAATACTTTATGAACAATATGAACAAAATTCAATAAGTTAAAATTAATCCAAAAGTATGACTTCTATATATTTTTTTATTAAAAAATACCCTTAATGATTTTTTTTTTGTATTTAATTTTGGTATCTACATAATGATAACAAAAACAAAGTTAGAGATCATTTTTCGTTTGGTACGTGAAGTTAAAAAAAATGGAAAATTTGAAAATATTAAGAAAAAAAATGATTTGAAAATTTTGGAAATTCGTTTGAAGATTTATTGACATTTGTCTTTTTTATTGATATGAATGTCAATAAATCTTCAATTGATTTTGGAAAATTCTCTGAAGATTTATTGACATCGTCGTCAATAAATTTGATGCATACCAATAAATCTTCAACATACCAAATGCTTTGAAGATTTATTAACATCCAAAAAATTTATAAATCTTCAAACGAATTTCCAGATTCTTAAAACCAATTTTTTTTTTCTTCAAATTATTAGTTATATACGAGGCTTTTGAGGGAGTGGAGTTGTGAAACACGTTGATATGAACATAAATCGTTATTCTTCTTCTTCTTCTTCTTCTCTCTCTCTCTCTCTCTCTCTCTCTCTCTCTCTCTCTCTCTCTCTCTCTCTCTCTCTCTCTCTCTCTCTCTCTCTCTCTCTTCGTCTCCACATCAATTCCTCTTCTTCTCCGTCATAATTTCTTCTTCTTCTTCACCCAAAATGACAAAGAAACACCAAAACTCAAACCTTTAAGTTAAAGTCATGACAAATAAACCTAAGAGAAATTGCCCCATTTGCCACAAATTTTATAATTTTTTCCCACTTTCCATCAAAAGACTAATTTTTCCAAAAATGCCACCGAGATATCAACATTGTTGACATCTATGTCAACAATGTTGACATCTCATAGTGAAGTGCAAAAATAGATGTCAACATTGTTGACATATATGGTGGCATTTTGGGAAAAATTAGTCTTTTGGTGGAAGGTGAGAAAAAAATTATAAAATTGGTGGCAAATGAGGCTATTTCTCTAAACCTAAATCATCGTCAATAAATGGAGAGAGGCTCGAAACGAGATTGATTTCGAATGCGTAGTTGATTTTTCGTTTGGTTTCCTTAATATTTTATTTTTTCAAGTTTCCAAAAAAAAAATCGTAATGTCGACAATGTCAATAAATCAGATAGATTATTAACGATTATGTAAATAAACTAGACAGACGAAATATAAAAAATAAAAGATGTTTCATTAGGATAATTTTGTACCAACAAAAATTAAAAAAAATCATACTTTTAGATTAATTGAATTTTGATCCAAAAATATAAAAAATGTCATAATTTAAAAATAATTCATTTTTCCTTCTTGTTTGGACTCTTATTGATCAAATAAGCCCAAACAAAAGGAAAAATGCAATCATACACAGGATGATTGGAGAGAGATTGTATCAGCATACACACTCACTCCCAATCAAGAGCGGATATCGTACTACAATGACTTATACTGCCTGCGATGTCGAAGCTGATTCGAAAGCAAAAGCAATATTGTTTCATCTACTTCGATGCAGTCAATAATAATAATAAACGATTCCCATGAGGGAGTTAGTTAATAATAATAATAATAATAATAATTTATTTTAGATGTATACTTATCAACGACTCTCATATTTAAAGGAAACACCCATTAATTACCACGCTTGGTGTACAGCTCAGAGAAGTAGTCCGGACCAACCCAAAAAAAAAAAGAGTCACATTAGTGCATTTGGTAGTCTGTCTGTGACTGTGAGTGATGGACGAAACTCCGATGATAGAAACCGCCGGTTATGTCGCCGGAGCTGTGGACTACAAGAATCGCCCGGCCTTGCAGTCCAATTCCGGCGGCTGGAGATCTGCAGCTTTTATCATTTGTATGAAAAATGTTACACTTAGTATTATCATTAAATTAAGCGCGTGTGTGTGACGATTTGTTTTCTCTTTCATTATTTGTAAATATAGGTGTTGAGATCGCAGAGAGGTTCGCGTATTACGGGGTGAGCGCGAACCTGATAACGTATCTGACCGGACCGCTTGGAGAGTCAACGGCCGTCGCTGCTGCGAATGTCAACGCTCTCAACGGGGCGGGCAAGTTGCTGCCTCTCGTCGGAGCTTTCGTCGCCGATGCTTTTCTTGGCCGTTACCGTACCGTTATATTATCTTCACTACTCTACATTTTGGTAA
This sequence comes from Urtica dioica subsp. dioica, assembly GCF_054948205.1. Taxonomy (NCBI): domain Eukaryota; kingdom Viridiplantae; phylum Streptophyta; class Magnoliopsida; order Rosales; family Urticaceae; genus Urtica; species Urtica dioica. Next base: position 36,093,469 of record NC_142762.1, read on the forward strand.
GATTGATCAAATCTCTAATTTTCTTCATCTTTTCTTGTTTTATTCATCAACTATGGACTTCGATTTTGAAATGATTGGACTTCGATTATTAAAAACAAATAAAGTGGATCTGAGTCTGACATCCGAGTTCTGTGAATTATTAGCGATCATTTTCGATTAGCGTTGATAATTTTTTATTATTATAAATGATATATTGTTTCTTTTAAAACAAGTAATTGCGCTCATATAAATAGAGAATTTGATATCAAGTGGTCAATTAAAAAGCTTGAACGTTTTATTTTTCTATTACTAAATAATTTTATGTGTGTGTTTCACATTGGTCCAATAATTTTGGGAAGTATTACCGAGAATCACTTGTTTATTTGAAAAAGTGCCTATATGCCATGAGGTCCAAAAAAAAAACTATTTTGGAAAAAAATTCTAACCTTCTGTGCGTGGATTATTGACCGATTTGTGTATCTTATTGACAATATTCTATCTCATTGCATATGTTATAGGGACTAGGATTATTGACGCTCTCAACCGTCTTACCTTCTGTGCGTGGTTCAACGTCAAGCTCGCCTGAACTTTCCCAAGTCATACTAATCTTCTCATCGCTGTATCTGATTGTGATTGCACAAGGCGGTCACAAGCCTTGCGCTCAGGCTTTCGGGGCGGACCAGTTCGACGGTCAACACCCATCAGAGTGCGCCGCTAAGAGCTCGTTCTTCAATTGGTGGTATTTCGGGTCATGTGCTGGCATATCCCTTGCCACACTGACCCTAGTTTACGTTCAAGAAAATCTCAGTTGGGCTCTCGGATTTGGAATCCCATGCATCATAATGGTGTTGAGTTTGCTCGTTTTCTTGCTCGGGACAAGAACTTACAGGTACGTCGTTTCCGAGAACGAGAAAGGTCCTTTTTTTAGGATCAGTAGAGTTTTCGTTGCTGCTTTCAAGAACCGCCGTGCAATCTTATCGACCAAAGCTAGTACTACTACAGATGAATCTCACAGTCTCCTCCCTCGTGAAAGTTCTGAACAATTCAAGTAAGTCATTAAGAAAATCGAAATCCATAAGAACGCAATTTTTTATTTTATTTTACTTTATAAGGTGGTTAGAGTATTAAGAGATTCCATCTGACAATATAATGAGAAGAGTAACACGTGATCTTGTAATCTTTGTGCTCATTATTTATCAATCGATGCTTATTTGAACCGTATGATAGTAAATCAAGTACCTTATGGTTTCATCTTAAAACCAAGATGAGTAACGCATGAACTTAGACAGGTCATTAAGTAATTTTATATTTCAGATTTGCAATCATTGCCAATGTAATGCTTAAGCCTCTGTTGGTCATGTCAGTACTTATCGGTGTTGCAGTAAATATTGACAAATCCGTTTAATATTTCCAGATTCCTCAACAAGGCGTTGATTGCGTCGAATATATTTGAAGAGCACAGATGGGTTTGCAGCCTCAGCGAAGTCGAGGAAGCAAAAGCCGTAGTGAGGCTGATCCCGATTTGGATAACCTGTCTGATATATGGCGTCGTGTTTGCACAAATCACGACTTTCTTCACAAAGCAAGGAGCGACAATGGAGAGAACAATCGTTCCGGGATTCAAAATACCCGCTGCGACTCTCTTAAGCATTGGCAGCATTGCGATCCTCGTCTTCCTTCCCATCTACGATCGCGTTCTTGTCCCGATTGCCAGAGGCTTCACCAGAAAGCCCTCAGGGATCACAATGCTGCAGAGAATAGGCATCGGTTTCTTCATATCCGTGTCAGCGATGATCATCGCAGCTCTGGTCGAGACGAGACGCCTCGAGGTCGCCGAAGAGAACGGCCTCTTGGACGATCCCAGTTCGACGGTCCCGATGAGCGTGTGGTGGTTGGTTCCGCAGTATGTTCTGTTCGGAGTCGCTGACGTTTTCACGTTGGTGGGTCTCCAAGAGTTCTTCTACGATCAGGTTCCGGTGGAGCTCAGGAGCCTCGGGCTCGCTCTGTACCTCAGCGTGATCGGCGTCGGAAGCTTCTTGAGCAGTTTTCTCGTTTGGGCCATCGACAAGGCGACCAGCGGAGACGGACGGGACGGCTGGTTCTCGAATAATCTCAACAAGGCTCATCTTGATTATTTTTATTGGCTTCTAGCTGGTCTCACTGCATTGGGATTCTTCAGCTTCTTGCATTTTTCAAGACTGTACGTTTATAATCATAGAAGAGCCTAATTGAAATGTGTTCCAATGGTACGTCATATGAAGTTAATTGGGGATGATAGAAATTTAGAGGACTTGAGTTTTTTCAGAATAAGATTTGGCATATAAAATATAATTATTCATCATTGTATAGTGTGTGTGTGTGTGTGTTTTTTTTTTTTTTTTTTTTTTTTTTTTTTATATTTATAAATGATACATCATTGTATAGTTGTAAATGTGTACAGCAGAATTCAGTATCAGGAGCTTTTGTTTATTTATGCATTTATTTTTTTGGAAAATATCATATATAACCCCTTAGTTATATTGAAATTTGCAATTATATATTGGGATATATTGATAAACTAACCCTTAACTGTTACTAATTAATCCTCTAACTGATAATTTAATCAAGTTTTACCAATTAATACTTGAAGCTTATACTTAATATAAAGTAAAGCCTATAAATATATAATATAAAAAAATATTGTTTAAAAAAAAAAGAAAAAAAAATATAGAAGCGCACAAATGTTATCATATGGTATGTAAGCCGTATATCATTAATTTCAATCGATAGCTAGTATTAAAACCATTACGTTCAAGTGTGGAGCCTAATTTGGTCGACAGGTGACTGAAGACGAGATGGGGCACATGGAAAAGATTTTTAAACGAGCCATGGTGGTTCTCTAAATTGAGTGTGTTTTGTTTATCTTCCGTCACTTGGAAGCTTACACACGATGCCATAGGATCTGATTCTAGTGTTCAATCATTCACGACTTGATGTCTTAATTTTCCGTTATGTAAGGAGTTTGATGTATTTACTCTTTGATGTTATACCATTCTAATTAAGAACCTCTCTAGCTATTAAAAAAAAGTTATATTAGACTATTATTAGTTATATTGAAATGATGCAATTATGGGACTACTTGACATTACTTATTAAACTTTCTTTTAGTGTTTTTATTTTATTTTAAAAAAGCTTAGCTATTTGGTAAAACAACTTTGAATAAAAGTTGTAAATGCGCTTATAACAAATTGAATGTATCTTTGAAAAGCTTAAATTCGTAGCTTTTGAGAAATACTTTTTACCAATGATCGAAATTATCCTCATTCTGATATAGAAAAAAAAAACGTAATTTCATTTTCACTTAGTCGCATCTACTACCCAATAATCAAAATGCCGGCGAAAATCGGCAAATTTTGAAGACGGCGGGGTTATGATCGACAAACACTATGATGCGCGTTTTGTCCTAGAAATTCGCTCGATTTTTTGTTATTTGAATGCATCAAAAGTCGTTCATTTATCAATGTGAATATTGAAGAAAAAGAAAGACGAATTTGTTCTACCTACCAAAAACAAACTTAAAAATAGTTTATCAAACACTTATTTATTTTTTAATACAAAAGTTTTTTTTGTACAACAGAATCTAAAAACATTTTTTTTTAAAGCACATCAATGCCAAACGGTGACTATATGTTGTGATTTATTGGTTCACCAATCATTATATACAGATGCCTAACACTTGGGATAGTCTTAGACTTCAAGTGATAAAATCTAATATTCTCAAGCTTGAGTTAAAATTCACAGGTAGATATAGGAAAATGACTTCGAATTCTGTGCTTCATTGAGATATAAACCAATGCGTACTATGATTAATCTTTGACTAGTGACTTTCTTTCCACCAAACCACAACCTTCTTGATGTATGCGACATTACGCCCATCCATGAGAACAATTATACGTGTTCACAAAATTGTTCACAAAATTCACTGACCATTTTGTCGTACTATTTGTTACAACTTCCAGTGTGACATCGTTTTAACAATTTCACATTCATATCACCTATGATTTTGGGACATAATTCAGCCTTAAATATTAAACTTTTTTTTAGCACACCTTGACCATCAATTTCTCATCCAACTTAATTTTGATATAAGCCCGGTGGTGAAAAATTTTTCACTAGAATAACTAGAGGTATAAGGATTCGAGCTTGTAGACTCTTTCTCAAGTAGCCGTCTCCTCTAATCTCCCGATGAGCTGCAGGCTCTCCTTAGATCAGAGATCCCTCTCTTTTTCTCACGATCCTCATCCAAAGATCGTCCTAATAAAGAAATAAATGTAAACACACGTTAAATTCATGTCTCTTCCAAATGGTTGCGCACATAGATTGATTAAACATAATTCTCACACTCGATTTTTTAATAAAGAAACAAGAATCGAAAGGCCAAGATTGAGATAAGTCGGTGTGTGTGACTAAAACGTTAATTAATTGACTAAAACGAAAAAGTCTATGTGGATTGTGTTAAAATAAATAATTAAATCTTCCGTAGTAGATCGGGAAATCAAATTCGATCATATCTCTGAATATCTTGGAACTAACATAATATTTTCAGTTCGATTTGTGAGGAAAAGAATACAAACGTGACTAAAGTGATCCAGATGTTTCGAAGAAGTAGCTGTGCATAATCTTAAACAATATAAGATTTTGTCAAATTAAAAAAAATGCTAAAATGGATTCTTAAATTCTAGTTTTTCCGACTAAGTTTATCTCTAATTTTTGTGGAAGAAACTTTCCATTTGTTTTGCTTTTCGAACTTATGTTACTTCATGTTCTTTTTCAATTTTGCAAACAGACTTTATAACAAAACGAAGCATCATAATTATAGGAATTTTAATGGAATTCATGATAACAAAACTTACTTCATGTAAGTTTTCAGGATGTATGATGAAATTTTTTAAAACGCATATTTGATGGGAGGGCGTATATTTGTTTTTGGCCTACAAGAGTAAAGAAAACGAAAAGAGAAGGTTAAAAAAATCTGTTACTATTAGCTAATCGCTAATTCTTTTTAATTATTCTAACCAAAATTTTATTTTATTAAAAAAAATAGTTCATCAGATCCGCAGTAAATTAATTAATTTACTGCAGACTTAATGAGTTAATTTTTTTTTTTTAATAAAATGAATCTTGAACTATTTTTTTTTAAAATGAGGGTAGGTTATAGGGTAGTAGCCTAATTGACCAAAAAAAAAGGGGAGTGTAGCAAAATAGCCACTTTGAAACTATAGATTTTGTTTCTAGCCCATGTTTCATAATTTTTAGGCAAATAGCCAACATGCTTAAGTGACAATAATTACTAGACTAAATTACCCTTTTAAATAATCAAATGGAAAATAAAACTACAACATATTAAACATATTTAATTACGGAAAAAAAAACGCAACTTCAAAATGGTAACAGGCGAAAATATAGCATCTGCATAAATGATAATGACAAATATAGGAAAATGCTAACATAGAAACTTGAAAAGTGAAAAAAAAGTCAAAATGTGTACAACCCAAGATACTTCATAAAAATAGTAAAAATTAAAAGTGCAAACAGGGGAAAAACATTGATCATTAATCATTTGAAGACTTGCATCCCCTCTTGTTGTGGCCCTGGTTTCCACATTTGCTGCAACGTTGACGGTATGGGTGAAATAACTCAGACTTTGATCGATACCTCTTCATTTTTGGCCTTCCAGCTTGTCTTTTGTAAACTGGTGGATTAATTACATGAGCATCTTCAGGCAAATCCCACTCGCCTAAGTCTTCATTCTTCAATAGGGACAATATCTTGAGCGTAGATGGCAGCATAATTTTGACTAGTGTAATATGACGGAACAAAATCAAATGGTTTCAACTTCCTACGGTATAACGCCGCAGCCGCATGAGAACAAGGAAAATCATCCAATTACCAAACGCGACATGTACATGTCTTTTCAGCAATGTCGACAATTCGGTGAACGGCACCATCAATAACCTCAAGCTGTTGGTCATTGATGATGTTAACCTAAAAAGCAAAATAATAAAGCAAATTATTAATATACGATAATTAACACTAATTTCCACATATTAACAATAATTTTTGTCGTGAAACATACCTCCATCGTCCGAGCATCATCTTCAGAGTTAAACAGAATACCAAAAGCATGCTCAGTAAGACCAGATAGCATTCGTGGAATAAGTTCTCTCTTCTCATTAAACCACCTTTGCAGCAAACTTCGATAACTCAAAACCAAACAAGCAACTGGCCAGCCACGCGCTTCGTTCATCACAGAATTCAAGCATTCGGAAATATTTGTCGTCATTACATTATACCTCTTTCCAATAAACTGACTCCGCGACCACAATTCAGGCTTCGCATCCAGTAAGTATTGTTTCATGCTAGGCTTAGACTCGGTCATCTTTGCAAGCCAATAGTCAAAATCTTTTTTAGTATATGCCTTTGCACAATTGTAAAAAAGAGGCCCATAATAAGCTTTCCCAAACTTTGCCTTCACATTCGCCCAAAGATGTTGCATACACACTGCATAATTAGCCTCAGGAAAAACTGCATGGATAGCTTTTGGAATAGATGTATTTCGATCTGAGACGATAACCAAACCATCTCTAACACCATAAACTACCCTGAGATGAGTCATGAACCAATGCCAAGATTTGTCGTTTTCTGAATCAACAATACTAAAAGCCAAGGGAAAAAGATGATTATCACCATCTTGAGTCGTGGCCAATAGAAATGTCCCGCGTGATTTACCTTTGAGAAAAGTCTCGTCCACCGAAATGACAGGACGACAAAACTTCCAACCATGCACAGAAGCCCCCATTGCCAGGAAAAAATATTGGAAATTTCCCTGTGCATCAGTTTTTATTACTGTGTAAGTACTTGCCAACACAGATAATAAACGTTAATTATTGGAAATAATCTTGTAAGGGAAATAAATGGAAATAACTGTAAATAAATAACATGTTCGTCTAAGCATATAAAAACTGCTACATGTACAGAATAAAAAAAAAACAAACAGGATACTATCAAAGATACAAAATTACATGGATTCTTCTCTTTTATCATATCGCCTACAATGGGGAGATGAGAATATGATTTGTCATAATCACCGCGAATATCTTGCAAAACCTTGGAACGAGCCATCCACGCTTTATAATAGCTAATCTCAACTTTGAAACGCAAACGCATGATCTCAACAACTGCTTTTGGTGTATATTTGTCAGCCATTGAGCTTCGGAAATCATTGTTAACAACTTTGCTAATCAATGAAGATGACACTTGTTTATGACGATGTATAAGGTTCTTTCCAAAGCAATTATGATCTTTGTTGAAAGACCTAATCACCCAAAATTTGGAAACAGAACATACACTAGCATTCAATTTCCACGAGCAATCAGAATTCAAACAAACAATACAATATCGCGTCTTGCTAGACCTTTTCACCCGGAATTCGAAATTGTTTCTCAACGCAATAATAGTCAACGCTGAAATCATTGTTTCTTTACTCATAAAAATGTTATTGACATCAACTTCAACATTCATCGGGCAATTTTTCAATTGCGTCTCGTCAAAAACAGTTCCACCATCTGGAAACTTTTCATCAACCAAGCTCATAGAATCACATTTTTCCAAAGACTGACGTTCAAAAATCTTAACTGTTAAATAAAACAAATTAACAATGAGAGTCGGACCAGATCTAAACAAGTTAACGTTTTAAAAAAAAAGACACGACAACATACCAGAATCCACCAACGACCAAGACGCAGAATCCATCGGAAACAAATGGTTTCTTCCAGCCGCTATTTTTTTTTTCTTCTGCTAGATAGAACCAGCTGGAACAAAAAAAACGTGAGAATGCTTGTGTTTCAAAAATTCAAACGTTCCAATATTTAAAATATAACTGCTTCCATAATAATAGCAACAAGTCAGTGTGTTTAAAAAAAAAATATCACGCAATGAAAAAAAAAACGCATAAACAAGAAAAAGAAAACGTGTAATACAATCCTTAAATATAGAAGTTAATTGACCTAATAAACATTAACCCACTCACGCAAAAAAAAAAAAAAAAAAAAAAAAAAAAAAAAAAAAAAACCAACTCCTACGGAAAAAAGCCAAACGTGTCACACGCAATGGAAAAAAACACACGCAATGAAAAAAAAAACACTCATAAACCTCATTAACACACGTATACAAAAATAGAATAATAATTAAAACAAACTTACTTAAAATATATGAGGACAAAAAAGTAAAACAATTATTACCACTTAATATGGTTGGCTATTTCTCTAAAAAACTCCAAACATAGGCTAGATCTCAAACCAAACGTTTTAAGTGGCCTAGTTGCTTATAAAACTAAAAAAAAAAAAAAAAAAGAGTAGAAAACCACTTGACACGAGAATATTAAGAGATTGTGACACAACTTACAAGTTTCTTGACGAAATGTTTTTTTTTATTAGAAAATAAATAATATTTCTTGTTCTTGAGCAAAAAATAAATAAATTGATTCGTTTTTTTTTTCTTTTTTTTTTTTTTTTTATCAAATTTCTTTCCCGGTGACGAACTCTTCTCTTTATTTGGGGGGCGGAGGTGCTTACCAACTGATCTAGTCCTTGTCAGTCAGGTCTTTAACTATATCTTTGACAACAAGGTACCCCATGCAATAATTGAATCTTTTATGTTTTATTTTTCGCTTTGGAAATGACATCCATTAATAATGTGTGCTGTGTTGAACGTTCTCAAACTATTTTATTTTATTTTACATATGAGATAACTATATTATTTTATATGTCCACGCAATTAACGACTCCCATTTTTAAAAAGAAACACACAACTCATTACCACGTTTAGTTAGCAGCTTGAAGAGTAGTCCGGAGTCCGGACCAACCACCAAATAAAAAAAAAGAAAAGAAAAGAAAAAAGGTGACATTATTGCATTTAGTACTCTGTGAGTACTGTGTGATGGAAGAAACCGTCGCCGGAGCTGTGGACTACAAGAACCGACCTGCCCTGCGATCGAATTCCGGCCACTGGAGAGCAGCAGCTTTTATCATCGGTACCAGAAATGTTACGATATAATTAAATTAAGTGTCTTTGTGTGTGACGATTTTAATTTTTTTTTTCATTATTTTTATATAGGTGTTGAGATCGCGGAGAGGTTCGCATTTTACGGAGTCGGCGCGAATCTGATAACGTATCTGACCGGACCGCTTGGAGAGTCAACGGCCAGTGCTGCGGCGAATGTCAACGCTCTCAACGGCGCGGGCGCGTTGCTGCCTCTGGTCGGAGCTTTCGTCGCCGATGCTTTTCTTGGCCGTTACCGTACCATTCTTTTCGCTTCACTGCTCTACATTTTGGTGCACTTTCTCAAATCTCTCTCCGTTTCATCTTCCCTCTTTTCTTCTATATTTTTTTAAACGTCTCTCTCTCTATATATGTGAGTAAATAAATAAAGTGACTCAAAATATGTTACTGCTTTAGTTGATTAAGCAACCATTTTTTGCTTCAGTTTTGGCATGAGGCTCTGCACATATGTAAGTTTAATCTTGACATGCTGTTTCTTTCAGTTCAAGACAAGTAAATTCGCTCATATAAATTGATAAGTTTGCACTTTTTTTTTGTTTTTTTGTTTGTTCTGTTTTGAAAAAAGTAGATCTAAAAGTCTAAAAGTGTGAAATTGGACAGTTTGACTATCTGGCTTGAGGTTGAGGTGTTCTTTTACTCATAATTTTTTTTTTTTTTTTTAATATACAGAATTACAATAACTCTACATTCATGCAATCCTTTCTACAAAAATAGTTTGTTGGCTGTATCTTATTGGCTGTTGTATCTGTTACAAAGGCATTAGGATTGTTGGCCCTCTCAACTCTCTTACCTTCTCTGCTTGGTTCAACATCAAGTTCGCCTCCTTTCTACCAAGTCATACTGTTCTTCTCTTTGCTGTATTTGATTGTGATTGCTCAAAGCGGTCACAAGCCATGCACTCAGGCATTTGGGGCGGACCAGTTCGACGGCCAACACCCCTCAGAGAGCCGCGCAAAGAGCTCGTTCTTCAATTGGTGGTATTTCGGCGTGTCTTCTGGCGCGTTCATGACGAGTTTGATCTTAGTTTACGTGCAAGAGAATCTTAGTTGGGCTCTCGGATTCGGAATCCCCTGCATTGTCATGGTCTTCTCGTTGCTTGTTTTCTTGCTCGGGACAAAATCTTACAGGTACGTTGTTTCCGAGAACGAGAAAGGTCCATTTTCGAGGATCGGTAGAGTGTTCGTTGCAACTTTTAGGAACCGCTATGCAATCTCATCGACTACAGATGAATCTCATAGACTCCTCACTCGTGAAAGTTCTGAACAATTCAAGTAAGTCATTCGTATAATGCTAATGAAAAACCAATTGACAGTAAAGGCTGTTAAGTTTTAATTTTCTTGACATAAAAAAGGTACTTAAACATCAATTAACATCATCGATTATTCGCCAGATTCCTCAACAAGGCGTTGATTGCATCGAACGAATTCGAAGAACACAGATGGGTTTGCAGCGCAAGCGAAGTCGAGGAAGCGAAAGCTGTAGTGAGGCTGATCCCGATATGGGCGACATGTCTAGTATATGGCATCGTGTTTGCTCAAGTCACGACTTTCTACACAAAGCAAGGAGCCACAATGGAGAGAACAATCGTGTCGGGATTTCAAATACCGGCCGCGACTCTCCAGTGCTTTGCCACCTTTTCGATCCTCACCTTCCTTCCCGTCTACGAGCGGATTCTGGTCCCGATCGCCAGAGCCTTCACCGGAAAGCCGTCTGGGATCACGATGCTGCAGAGAATAGGCATCGGAATCTTCATATCACTGCTTTCGATGATCATCGCGGCTCTGGTCGAGATGAGACGCCTCGAGATTGCCAAAGAGAGCGGGCTTGTGGACGATCCGAATTCGACGGTCCCGATGAGCGTGTGGTGGTTGGTTCCGCAGTATGTTCTGTTCGGAGTCGCTGACGTTTTCACGTTGGTGGGTCTCCAAGAGTTCTTCTACGATCAGGTTCCGATGGAGCTCAGGAGCCTCGGGCTTGCTCTATACCTCAGCGTGGTTGGAATCGGAAGCTTTTTGAGCAGTTTTCTCATTTGGGCCATCAACAAGGCGACAAGCGGAGACGGACGGGACAGCTGGTTCGCGAATAATCTAAACAAGGCTCATCTTGATTACTTCTATTGGCTTATTGCTGCTCTTACTGCACTGGGATTTTGCAGCTTCTTGTATTTTTCCAGGTTATACGTTTACAATCATAGAAGGGCTTTATAGCAATGCCTTCTAAGTTTAATCTATGTATATAACCCAACTCTTCTAAATGGGTAAAACTACATTTTATTTTGTCGTGGTTGACTTTTAGATTCTTATTTATTTGTAACGTTTTTATGAAAAGTAATTAATTTCTGGTGAGCTATTTCCCATTGATAGCCAACCTTGAAAGGAAAATTTATGCAAGCCACCAACGTTTCTCATGAATTTTTTCTCCTTTCACTGTAATTACGAAATACTCGCACCGTAAGAACTGATTACACATGGACATATATTAAATTGGCGTGATAAAATTGTCTTATTTTAATTGGAGGGAAGAGAGATAAAAGATCTGGATTCAGCCTAAACAGTTTCATTCACGTTCTCTATTACTTACCAGACGTGTTGTTAACTCATGGGATTATATATATATATACTATTGGAACCAATTAATTGGAGGTTAGCAGAGACGCGATCTGAAGACACACCAGGTCACGCAATTAAATTATACAATTCCACCAGCACAGTGTGATTCACGTTCTCCATATCTTTCTACTTATAGTCATCCAAAATGAATTTGTTTTATTTATTTATCGGCCAAGGAGTGCAAAATAGTTAATTGGTAAAGAGCTCAATGGAAGAAGAGACTCCAATGGTAGACAGGGCTGACGTGGTGGACGGCGCTGTGGACTACAAAAATCGTCCGGCATTGAGGTCAACCTCCGGCGGCTGGAGATCCGCTGCTTTTATAATAGGTTCGGATATATATATATATATATATACATAAATATATATATATATATATATATATAGATATCTCCACACAAACAGTTCTGCGTTATTTGTTGCTCTACCTGATTTGGATTATTGGTTTTTTGGTTTAGGCGTTGAGATTGCGGAGAGGTTTGCGTATTACGGGGTGAGCGCAAACCTGATAACGTATCTGACCGGACCGCTTGGAGAGTCAACGGCCGTGGCAGCTTCGAATGTCAACGCTTTCAACGGTGCCGGAATGTTGCTGCCTCTCTTTGGCGCTCTCGTTGCCGACACTTTTCTAGGCCGATTCCGAACCATTCTTTTCGCTTCATTGCTCTACATTCTGGTGCCATTTCTCAAATCTCTCTTTTTCCTCCTCTTTCTTCTTCTTCTTCTTCTTCTTCTTCTTCTTCTTCTTCTTCTTCTTCTTCTTCTTTCAATCACGTAGTATTCTATGAGAGAGAGAGAGAGAGAGAGAGAGAGAGAGAGATGTCACGTGTCGCTTGACTGTCACGGCTCACGTATTGAGCCATGGAAAAAAAATTAGAATTGCTTATGATAAATTAATGTTAAATGGTTGTTAAAAAAGCTGGTATGCTTTGTTTGAGAGAAGTCATGTATTAAATTTGTGACATGTTACCGAATTATTATCATATGCAAATTAGACCAATTATATTGTTTGTCACTAACCAGTGTTTTTTTTTTTTTTTTTTTGATAAATCACTAAGCAGTGTTTGGAACACTGAATTATACTGATAAAGAAATTCTCTAGAAATTATTCGTGTTAATTTGAGTTATGGAAAATTCGGTAGAAAATAAGTAACTAAAATGTGGATTATATTTTCTTTTGAAAATAATAAAAATATATATGCCACTAATTTTCGGTAACATTTTCATTTTCATTTTTCTTCATAAAATCCGGGTTCGGAGAGAGCCTTGACAATCAATGAGATAGGAAGGACTCCTTTAGTTGATCAAAATGTATTCTTTGATTTCAGGAAAGCATTTGAAAATCTATGATTAGTTCCCGTAGTCAAGCTACATTCTTGCACCTCATTTTCCCCTATAGAAATGATATGTTCTAACTTTTACAAATGGAATGAATTGTGTAGGCACTGGGATTGTTGACCCTCTCAACAATCTTACCATCTCTGCTCGGTTCCAACTGCGAAACCAGCAACACGACGCCATGTTCGCCTCCTTTATCCCAAGCAATATTGTTCTTCTCTTCGCTGTATCTGATTGCGATCGCTCAAGGCGGTCACAGGCCCTGCACTCAGGCTTTTGGCGCGGACCAGTTCGACTGTCAAGATCCATCGGAGAGCAACGCAAAGAGCTCCTTCTTCAATTGGTGGTATTTCGGTGTGTGCGCTGGCTCGTTCGTTACCAAGCTGATCGTGGTTTATGTACAAGACAATTTCAGTTGGGGTCTCGGATTCGGAATCCCCTGCATCATGATGCTCTTTGGATTGCTCATCTTCTTGCTCGGGACAAAAGCTTATCGATATGTCGTTTTCGATAATGAGAAGAATCCCTTTTCGAGGATCGGTAGAGTGTTCGTAGCTACGATTAGGAACCGCTGGGCAATCTCTTCGGCCATGACTAAATCAGATCAATCCCACAGTCTCATGCCTCATGCAAATTCCGAACAATTCAAGTAAGAAACAACTTTTATTTTAGGGTCCATTAGCTATATAACCATATTTACATTTTGAGATTTCTATTTAACCAACGCTTGGTAATATTTTGTAAATCGCCTCATCCACGTATTTACACACTTAAATTGACGTAAATACTACACCTTTTTATTTCAATGAAATGACAAATCAAGAATACAACGTCATGTTTGTGGCTATTCACCAAACGTTGACTATATAGCGATCCCAAACGTCTAAAGTAGCTAGTTGCCTAAATTTTTATTTTTTTTATTTTTTATTATATGACGCTTATGTTAAGTATCACGGGTTCCATCTGAAAACTAATTGACGATGATTTGAGTAACTCGGACCTTATTAAGATTTGATATGTCCAATCATCGCCAGATTCCTCAACAAGGCCTTGATCGAAGAAAATGAATTTGACGAACACAGAGGGGTTTGTAGCGCTAGCGAAGTGGAGGAAACAAAAGCCGTAGTCAGGCTGATCCCTATATGGACAGCCTGTCTAATGTATGGAATAGTGTTTGCGCAAACCTCGACTTTCTTCACAAAGCAAGGAGCAACAATGGAGAGAACAATCGTGCCGGGATTCAAAATACCGGCCGCTTCCCTTCAGTGCATCGTCAACATCATAATTGTGACCTTCATTCCAATCTATGACCGAGTTTTGGTCAAGATTGCTAGAGGCTTCACCGGAAAGCCATCGGGGATAACGATGCTGCAGAGAATAGGAATCGGGATCTTCATATCCGTGTTCTCGATGATAATCTCCGCTCTGGTCGAGACGAGACGCCTCAAAATCGCTGAAGAGCACGGCCTCGTGGACGATCCGAGTTCGACGGTTCCGATGAGTGTGTGGTGGTTGCTACCACAGTATATTATGTTTGGAATCATGGACGTGTTTACGATGGTGGGTTTGCAAGAATTCTTTTACGATCAGGTTCCAAAGGAATTAAGAAGCGTCGGAATAGCTCTGTATCTCAGCGTGTTCGGTGTCGGAAGCTTCTTAAGCGGTTTCATGGTGTCTGTGATCGACAAAGCGAGCAGTGAAAAAGGCGGTGAGAGCTGGTTCTCCAATAATCTCAACAAGGCGAGTCTTCACTATTTCTATTGGCTGCTTGCTGGACTTAGTGCACTGGGATTCGCCACCTTCTTGCATTTCTCAAGGCTGTACGTATATAATAGAAGGGTTTTGTAAAATAATGGATTTCTCGGAAGTATGAGAGGGGGGTTTTTCATAAGTTTTGAAAAATAAATAAAATCCCATGGTTTTTATTTTTATTGGGTCTGACCGCGCTTTTGAAAATATTCTCTAAGCACGTCGTGCTGGTTCGCTCGGTCAGGAATTTGATAAAAAAAAATAGTACTCTTTGGCCGGTACAAACATGCGGGACGCTCTCATCATCGAGATTTTTAGAAAAATAAAATTACAAGAAGAAAAAGGAACGATTTTCTTCATTTCTGAATCAATTACAGTTACAGAGATTTGTTTTCTTCTAGCTCAAGCTAAGCTTGCTTCTAACTCAAGTTAACTAAACTAACTGCGATTAACAGAATTGAAAGCAAACTCAGACACTCAGGACAGCATGGCAGTCCCGAGGTGTTATGAGCGGTCATCCAGAGTGACTCTGAGTGGTTCTCCTAATAATGCATTAATGTTAAAGATGAGGTTGAGTTCTAAAGTATCAAATTTTGATGCTATTGCATGAGAGGAGATTGTTACTAATTGACAGATGTGAGCACTCATTATAAAGAAACTCGAGTTCACGAAAGTCGAGTAAATGTAAACGATAACAGATTTAACGTAAGTAAAGTTATCTGACTTCTGACATTGGTCCAGTTATTTTTATTTTGTTTTCCGTCTAACAATAAAGTCAACGGAAAGTCTATAAGAAACAAAAGAAAAAAAAAAGTAGTATCAGACGTGTGTAGCCTAATCGGCGCCGAGGTGACGATTGAAGACCTTACGACGATGATTTGTTTCGATTTGGGCGAAAATTATATTGTAAAGGTTATTTAGTTGAGGGTATTTTGAGAATTTCAAACTTGTCTGTTAGCCTTAATATTTTCTCAATAAATACCATATGTATCGATGTTCTTTGCAGAGCGCAAGTGACTTGTAAACACATTTTCTTCCGATTTGAGTTTTAGTGAGAGTCTGCAGCGACAAAGTAAATGTAACTTTCGCATTTAAAGTGAACCACTATAAATTTGTGTATGTTAATTAATTTTATTCTTTGTGATTCTGTTAATATATATATATATATATATATATATATATATATATATATATATATTCAAAAATATTTTATAGAGGCAAGTGTTTTTATTAATAGTTTCCTGGTTTTTTTTGCTTATAAATAGACATATCTGTACGAAAGAATTTGTTTCTTGGTTTTGTTTGTTTTTATAAATAGCCTTCCATAGTCGTTTATTTGTTTGTTAATAAACGAAACTAGTTTGCTTTCTAAAACGAAAATAATGAATAATGTAATTACTAGTTTTGTTAGTTCAAGAACAAGAAATGTATAATTCGTGTATATTGAATTTTTATTTTTTTTCCATCAAGTCTAAAATCAATAGTTTTATTTTTTAAAAACTATTTTCAATTTTGTATTTAATTTGAATTCTACTTGGCAGTTTTACCAATGATATTAATTAACTAACCTACTATAAAATTTTGAGATATTCTAAATAGTCAACATTTTGTAAATTTTAAGTGAATAACTATTATGATGATGTAATATTGTTTGGGCATTTTTAAAATTCTATTTATGCCCTTGAAATCTAATAGATTATTTACAATTATTAATGACTATTTACAATTATTTATGTTTTTTTACTTTGTTAATAAAGTATTAGGAATATTTACTTAAAATTTACCAAAAGTTTACTATATGGAAAAACTTGAGTTTTCATATGACTATATATCTAGTTAGCCCCTAAAAAATATAATCAACCAAACCACTTAAAATATGCGAATGTTATTTTAACCAACGTTTCATTTAAGAAAAATAACCTTTAACTAAGCGTATCTCAGATTAACCTTTCTTTTATACACGGTTCACTTAAAAGTTTATTTTTGTTTCATAATTAATTGCAAATACTTGATTTGTTTCCAAAACTATAGGAAACACTTATTGTGTTTTATTTGAGTAGTATTAATTATTGTTTCCTTCTCAGGATGAACGTTTCACTTTGAATTATTCTTTTTAGTTCATTGATTGCTGATTCTAGACTTTAGCACGATGGCTGGTTATTCATGGTCCTTGTCAAATCTAGTAAGAGAGACAATCGAATTATTTTTTCATGTTTTAAAAATCAAGTGATCACGGTTTTTTTGTTCTAAATCGCGTAAAATTAACAATCGGTATTAATTGTTAATAGTTTTTTTGGATTTCTTCTTTGATTTTTTCTGGTTGTTTTTATTAGCCGATAATAATTGTCGCTAAAATTATGATATTTTGCAGTAACACTTAATTTCTAGTGATTTTCTTCTTAATAGCGTATAGGGACATGTAAGAGGCTAGTGATTAATTCAAAAGTTATGCCGCAACCAAAGGGCGAAGGCCCTTTGTGACTAGTGGGAATATTCTCCCTAAATTTTTCATGATTTAGTATTTTATTACTCCAAAATATTTATGTCAGAAGTATCGAGTCAATTTTATCAAGCACATAGATCCGAGCAAAGTATGTTCTAAGGTTGCCAAATAAAGGAACTCTCGATCAGCTCATAAAATAAGAGTCGAGCATTCCAACAGAAATGCGAAGAGAAGAAACGTTTGGCGGTCAAAGACTAGTCAAAACACAATCACACGTCATAAGTCTCTCTTATCACATAACACCTTCAATTTAATTATTTTCTCTCTTTTGTTAGATTCGTAAAGACAATCCTGCCAAGAATTTATGCTCGGCATTAGTATAGCTTGGTACTTAGTGTTCTCTATGGGACATTTGCATGACAACATATTTTACCTTTTTTTCTCTTTAAGCCAAAATTAGGTAAATCTTTCTCGTATCCTCTACAATTATATTTTTTTTTTCTTCCACGTCCTCTCTACAACATTTAAACAAGTGGTGTAATGTGGATTGAAGCGTTTGGTTTGATTAAGTTCTCGTCAATTAGATTTCAGGAATTAAAAAAATAAAAAAGAGAAATTAAAAAACATGAAATCAAGAGATGGTAGTTGCTGGTTGTTGAAGAAGATTTTTTTTAATAAAACAAATAAACTCTCATGTCTTTAATTAGTGCTAGGAACAAGAATCTCCCGAACAATAATAATTAAAGTATAACTTCTTACTTTACTTATAAAGTCCAAAAACTATTCTATATACACAATATTTAAAGAAACACTCAATAGTTCTTACCATGTTTTGTATACAAGCTTGAAGCAGAATCCGCACAAAAAATATAAAAAACGAAAAACGACATTCTTGCAGATTGGTACAGCTTAGAGTATCCATGTCACTTAATTGGAGATCCAATCTGAACCACTTAATTGGAGATCCACAATTCAGAAGCGAACCAGAAGACACAGCAAGTCCCTCCATAAGAGCATTTGGAGAATTCTCCATCGTTTGAAAAAAGTCACTTGAAATACCAGAACAGTCTTCATTTTTCTTCCATTGAGAAGAAGAACGCCGATGGAAGACAGTGGTGACGTGGTGGGTGCTGTGGACTATAAAAACCGTCCGGCATTGAGGTCAACTTCCGGCGGCTGGAGATCAGCTGGTTTTATAATCGGTACGTAGGGTTTGAATATATAAACAATGATGTATTCGTTTGCGTTTTAATTATTTTATATCGTTTGTTGTTTTTTGTTTTGTTTTGGTGAAGGTGCTGAGATGGCGGAGAGGATCGCGTATTGCGGAATCGGTACGAACCTGATAATGTATCTGAGCGGACCGCTTGGAGAGTCAACGGCCACGGCGGCTGCAAATGTCAACGCCTTCAACGGCATGGGGTTGTTGCTGCCTCTCTTTGGAGCTCTGGTCGCCGATGCTTTTCTTGGGCGATACCCAACCATTCTCTTCGCGTCCCTGCTCTACGTTCTGGTGCCAATTCCCGAATCTCTCTCTCTCTATTTTATTTTTATTTTTTGCCTACACTACTTTATGCGGTGAAGAGCAATGCACTTGAGTTAATGAAAAATAAATTAAAAAAAATAAAAATAAAGAGCAACGCCACTTGAGATATGAGCTCAGATTCCCTTTTTCTCTCTTTCAAAACAAGATTCCCTTTTTCCATCCAATAATTTAATGACACCTCGTCGTCTAATATATTTGATAAAAGCTACAACAACAAAAAAAAGAAGAAAAAAAATAAACTTCAAATTAAAGTAATATTATGTATACTTTTATTTATAAATATATAATTTAATAACAAAATAATTCTTATTACAACTATATTTTATAGGGTCAAGCGGCTATATAGCCAAATAGAACTTAAGCTTTTGCAAAATAGCCATAGTTTGTCAACTATAAGCAAACTAGCCTAAGTAAGATTAATCTAGGCTGGATTAAATTTAATCCCAACGAACTATAAAGACAGAATTTAAGCTTTATGAAAACTGGATTAAAATCAATCGAGGCAGGATTAAAAGTCGTAGTACTCTCAATTGTCTATTTTGCTATATCTAATGAAACTATGGCTATTTTGCAAAAGTCATAATTTGAATTGGCTACTTCATATCATTTTTCCTATTTTATATTATTAATTTATATATATATATATATATATATATATATATATATATATATTAGGAAAAACATAGAATAAATTGAACATATAAATCTTTATTACAAATAAATTTCAAAATGAATTACATGCCATAACAAATATATATAAATCCTTGGAGAACAAATTGGAAAACACGTTACATTACAAATAAATTAAAATACAAATAAATGTGACTAAATGATCATTCATATTTCTATCTTTGTCACTAATTTACATAATATGTTCTTCTTTTTTTTTGTTATGTATTTAATTAATATTTCATTTTATAATTTGTGTTCTAGTCTATGGTATATATATAATGTGTGCCCATCTATATTTTTTCACGAGTTCAAATTGAAAGTCTACAAAATTATTTTATATTCATGTTATATGATATTAAATAAAATAAAAAATGATGGGAAAACTAGCTCATTTAGACCCACTATGTTAAAATTCTAAATCAATTATATGAAAATTCAAAAAAGATAACTCAAACTAAAATAAGTTTCGTACAATTTTAATTAATAAAGTAGCCCTTTATCTATTTCACAGAGTTAATTTCTTCAAATATGATTTGGTAGTAGACGCAAATATGTAGGCTAAATTTATAATATTTCCTTTAAATGTTTTATAGAAGTCAAAACAAAAATGAGAAAAGAGAATAGTAGAGAATCTATATTTTAATCTCATATAATTTTCATGACTTCCGCCCATGATATAAAAAATTATTTCCACTCAAATTTTCCTCACATATTTATTTTCTTCAAAAAATTCATCTTTCTATGTAAAATCCGTCTGGGTTCAAGTGAAGCCCAATTCAAGAAGATGGAAAACACTTGAACTCCAGGTCATCAACATGTGATGTTTCATTTAGGAAAGTATTTGAAAACTCTAAAAATTCTCATAATCTCTACTCTATGCCTAAATTTTACCAATGAAATGAAAGACATTTCGGTTGCAGATCCTAGTTTTTCGCCAACACTAGATATACATTTAGAGATTTTTTTTTGAAATTTTGCACTTGTATTATCTGTTTGCCCTCCTTTGGATGCCATTTTTCTTATTTAGATATGGGATTTTTGAAAATTTTATGCTTGTATTGTATGTTTGCCCTATTAACCCTTTATATTCCTTGAGATGCCACTTGTTTTTTAGTACACAAGGATCGTACACAAAACTCAATTTCCATTTTTATTTACTTGCTATAATTTGAAACAGCAAAAGCGGACATTGAACAACTATATAATTTGTGTGTTACTTATGTATTGTTTTATGATTATGTTTGATTTGGGGACACTAATCCTAACAGGCACTGGCATTGTTGACCCTCTCAACAATCTTACCTTCTCTGCTTGGCAATGTCTGTGAAACCATCAACACAACGCCATGTTCGCCTCCTTTATCTCAAGTGATATTGTTCTTCTCTTCGCTGTATCTGATTGTGATCATGCAAGGCGGTCACAGGCCCTGCACTCAGGCTTTTGGGGCGGACCAGTTCGACGATCAACACCCATCGGAGAGCAATGCAAAGAGCTCGTTCTTCAATTGGTGGTATTTCAGTGTGTGCGTTGGCACGTTGGGGACAAAGCTGATTGTGGTTTACGTACAAGAAAACCTCAGTTGGGCTCTCGGTTTCGGAATCCCCTGCATTGTAATGGTTTTCTCGTCGATCATTTTCTTCCTCGGGACAAAATCGTATAGGTATGCCGTTTTCGAGAGCAAGAAAGGTCCATTTTCGAGGATCGGTAGAGTATTCATAGCCACGTTTAGGAACCGCCGAGCAATCTCATCATCCATAGCTACTACTACAGATGAATCTCAAGCTCTTATCCCTGGTGAAAGCTCTGAACAATTCAAGTAAGTCACATAGCTGTATATTCATAATCTATAACCATGCATCCTTTTTTATTTTTTATAAAGATGCTTAAGTATTGTGAGATTCCATATGAAAATAAATTACCAATAAGATAAGTAACTCATGACTTTATCGATATTGTTAGATTCCTCAACAAGGCGTTGATCGAAGCAAGCGAATTCGAAGAACAAGGATGGGTTTGTAGCACCACCGATGTCGAGGAAGCAAAAGCTGTAGTGAGGCTGATCCCGATATGGACGACGTGTCTTATATACGCCATGGTGTATGCGCAAACTGCGACTTTCTTTACAAAACAAGGAGCCACAATGGAGAGAACGATCGTATGGAGCTTCAAAATACCGGCCGCTTCGCTGCAGTGCTTCGTCAACATTGCGATCATCGTCTTCGTTCCCATTTACGACAGGGTTCTCGTCCCGATCGCAAGAGCCTTCACCGGAATACCATCAGGGATCACGATGCTGCAACGAATAGGAATCGGTATCTTCATGTCCGTGTTCTCGATGATAATCGCCGCTCTGGTGGAGATGAAACGCCTTAGAACGGCCGAAGAGCACGGCCTCGTGGACGATCCGAGTTCGACGGTTCCAATGAGTGTGTGGTGGTTGCTACCACAGTACGTTCTGTTTGGAATCATGGACGTGTTTACGATGGTGGGTTTGCAAGAATTCTTTTACGATCAGGTTCCGATGGAATTAAGAAGCATCGGAATAGCTCTGTACCTCAGCGTGTGTGGTGTCGGAAGCTTCTTGAGCAGTTTAATGGTGTCTGTGATCGACAAGGCGAGCAGCGGCGGACACGGAGGCGAGAGCTGGTTCTCCAACAATCTCAACAAGGCACGTCTTGACTATTTCTATTGGCTACTTGCTGGTCTCAGTGCACTAGGATTAACTGGTTTCTTACATTTCTCAAGGTTGTACGTATATAATAGAAGGGCTTCCTAATTGGGTTTTCTATTATGATACTGAGCTTCATGATAGAAGGGCTTCAAATCACCAATGAAACAAGGGGAAGAAGAAGAATTACTAGATTTGATATTCATTATCTTTGGTAATTTAATTATTGTGGTAGTAATGGGAGTTTATGTGTGTGTTGTTTGTATATTGGTATTTGGTAAGTTGGTGAAGTTTTGATTGTACCGTCGTACTAAGTGTGATAACGTGCTTTGCATATTGACGTGCTGAGAATCTTCGGGAGATTGAGTGAAAGTGTGAGAGAGTCGCAAATCTAAGAGGAGCTTAGGTTACAAAAAATCCAGAAGAGCTTGGTCAAACTTAATATTCTTGTACACTTGACGATTGTTAGTGAATTGCTTTTTACTCAGACATATCAGTCTCCCTGAGTAGGTGGTTTCACTGAACAGGGTTACCAATCTCGTGTGTCTCTTGTTGCTTTAATTTATATGTTTGATTGATCACTAATCTTAGTTATCCGGCTAAAATCAATCAGTTGTTCAGCAAGTAGTCACAACAACTTAGTTGAACAATCATCTAACATCACGTTAAGTAATTTCATGGGCGCGAGATCGCAGAGAGGTTTGCGTATTACGGGGTGAGAGCGAACCTGATAATGTATCTGACCGGACCGCTTGGAGAGTCAACGGCCGTCGCGGCTTCGATCTCAGAGGGGCGGGCTATTTGCTGCCTGTCGTCGGAGCTTTCGTCGTTGACACTTTACTTGGCCGTAACCGTACCATTCTTTTCTCTTTCCTGCTCTATATTTTGGTATGATTTCTCTTTTTGAGTTATGCTTTTACTTTACTTGTCTTTTGTAAAGCGGAGTGAAAATGGTACAATGTTTGAACAAAAGTTACTTAAAAAATGTTTCAGCATACTCAATTCAATTTTATTACTAGTACTATTATTTCTATTATTATTAATTCATTACCAAAGATATTGTTACGCTTTTAACACAAGCAGTTCCGGTTTTCTAATTTTTTCCTTAAATAGTAACCGGTTCGGCCCAGTTTTGAATCGTTTAAGACCCGTCCGGTTGAGGCTAGGAGTTTTTAGACAGTTTTTGCTGTATTTGTTTTTAAATACTTGCTGGTATAGACCGCAGTTGAAATAATTTAGACCGGTCTGGAGCAAATCGGTGAAAATTAAACCGTTTAAACTGGACCATTGGTCTAAAAGCCAATGCTCCAGTCCGGTTTACAGTTTTACCGGTGTTAATACAGTGCTTCCACATGTTGTTTTCTATTATTGAATGAGAAAGGTACATATGTGACTTGATTTGGGCCAATAAATTTCAAATATGTCACTGAAAATCATTTAGAGCTAAACTTAATAGGAACCGGACAATTTGACTATCTCAGATAAGAAGGTTTATACTCAGCTAAACTTAAAGAATTAAAAGAACATAACATGTGTAAGAAGAATTCCGCTCCTGCAATTCTTTCCACGTTAAAAAAATTTCTGCAGAAACCAATATAGGTGTATGTTATTGACTGTTCTATCTCTCATAAAGGCACTAGGATTGTTGACATTCTCAACTCTCTTACCTTCTCTACTTGGTTCGACGTCAAGTTTGCCTCCTCTTTCCCAAGTCATATTACTCTTCTCTTCGCTCTGTCTGATCGTGATCGCTCAAGGAGCTCATAAGCCATGCTCTGAGGCTTTCAGAGCGGACCAGTTCGACAGTCAAACGCCCATCAGAGAGCTTTGCAAAGAGCTCATTTTTCAGTTGGTGGTATTTCGGCACGTGCTCTAGCACGTTCACGACGAGCTTGATCGTAGTTTCTATTCAAGACAACTTGAGTTGTGCTCTCGAATTTGGAATCCCTTGCATCGTGATGGTCTTTGCGTGTTTGTATTCTTGCTCGGCGACAAAAACTTATAGGTAAACCGTTTCCGAGGACAAGAAAGGTCCATTTTCGAGGATCGGTAAAGTGATTGCTGCAACTTTTAGGAACCACCGCGCAATCTCGCCGATCGCAGCTACTAATTCTCATGAAAGTTCTGAGCAACTCAGGTAAGTCACTTCATAATTCAGATTTTATATCAATGCAACCTTTTTACTTATATATAAGATGCTAAGTAGTGGTTGTTAAGTCCCATATATTATCTGTGTTCACTCTGTCTAATTATTAAAATTTAATTATTGTGTGTGTGAAGCATTTTTGATGAATAATATGTGCTGATTAAACATAATCATTCAGAGTTGTGAATGGGTAACACTTCATTTATATGTATCTTCTGGTTTGAGTTCTTATTTAAGTATTTATTATTTGGTGATCACAAATAACTGAATTTTCATAAGCTGTTCACACGTCCGGTTCAATACAGGACCAGCGGTTTGAAAATTTTAGAATGGATCAGACCACTTAAGTAAATAAATCTTTTGAATTTTTTAAAATTTTGTTTTTTCACTACAAGAATTGCAAAAGAAACATATTCTTGCAGGGTAGTAACATAAACATATATTGTGGGGTTTTTTTTTTTTTTTTTTTTTTTTCTTTCTTGCCACCCCTAGTTTTCATATATAAGCAACCTTGAAAAGGCAAATGCGCGTAGACGTGTCTCATAAATATCTTGTACGGTTGTACCTATCTTTCAGTTTCACTGTACCGATAAAATACTCGCACCGTAAGAAACGTAAATCACAGCAATATATACGAGCACTAATATTATACAATTTCTTCAGAGCAGTGCGACCCACGTTCCATACCTTGAGAGCATTTAATTTGTTTGACAATCGATCGAAGAAAGTGATTGGTCAACATCTCGATGGAGGAAGAGACGCTGATGATCGACAGCGCCGTCGTGGTGGACGGCGTTGTGGACTTCGAAAACCGTCCGGCGTCGAGGTCAGCCTCCGGCGGATGGAGATCGGCTGCTTTTATAATCGGTGCGTACGGTTCGGATATCCAAACAAACAGTACTGTATTCGCTTCGTTTCTCTTCTTGATTATTATTTTTTTTTTTTTTGGGGGTAAAGGCGTTGAGATCTCGGAGCGTTTCGCGTGTTACGGGGTCAGCGGGAACTTGATAACATATTTGACCGGGCCGCTTGGTCAGTCAACGGCCATGGCGGCCTCGAATGTCAACGCGTTCGAAGGCACTGGATCGTTGTTGCCTCTCTTCGGAGCTCTCGTCGCCGACGCTTTTCTAGGACGATTCCGAACCATTCTCTTCGCTTCGCTGCTCTACATTCTGGTTCGAATACTCGAACTCTATATTTCTCTTCTTTACATTCATTCGCTACTTTTGCTATTGGGATTTTGTTGTTACCGTTTTGTTTTTTTTACCGCCAGTTAAAGAAATGACAATTTTACCGCCCATTATTAATTAAGAGAAGCATATATGTTTTGTACTAGTCCTCCAATCACAAGTGGGTAATGTTACCGAATCAGACTTCAAAAAAGATATGTGACAGGGATCAGACAGTTTATGTTGTTTTGTAAATAGATGACCTCTATTGAAAACAGAAGATTCCAAACTCCATCAAAATAATAGTCTTTGGTGTTAAAGGGTATTTCTAGTAATTTGTACTTGAAATGTCGAATGGAAATTATTGCGTATTTGATAGTGTAAGAATGAAAATAAAAAATAAAATTGAAATTGAGATAATATATATATATATATATATATAAACAAAAAATTAGGAAAATACTCAACTTAAACGTTTCACATTACTAAATAGCTAACGTCTGATAAATTTTAGATAAATAGTTAACGTTTGATATATGAAAGCGGTTATCTACTTAAGATTTGCGTTTGAAAGTGACTATTTACCTAAAATTTATCAAACGTTGGCTGTTTAATAATGTCAAACTTTAAAATGTGGAATAGTTTGCTGCTAAGTGAAGAAAATTTCAAGGGGCTCGTATGCCTGGGGAATTTCATTTTTGTATCCATATATTTGAACTTTTTGGTCTATTGATTTCTAGCTTTCTATAGTTTTTTCATTCTATATATTTTCAATTAATTTTTCCTCGCCATTTTCACTTTTCTTCAACTTTTCATATACGGCCATTGTAAAATCTGATTTCCGAACAAAGCTTATGGAAATTAATCTCAGGAAATTATTTAAATTCCTTGCATTTCCTGATTTCCCCTATAGAGATTATATGTTGTAACTTTTAGAAATGGAATGGATGGGCAGGCACTAGGATTGTTGACTCTTTCTACGGTATTGCCTTCTTTGCTCGGCTATGTCTGCGAAACCAACAACGCAATGCGATGTTCGCCTCCTTTGTCCCAAGTTATATTGTTCTTCTCTTCTCTGTATCTGATCGTGATCGCGCAAGGCGGTCACAAGCCCTGCACTCAGGCTTTTGGGGCGGACCAGTTCGACGTTCAAGATCCAACGGAGAACAACGCAAAGAGCTCGTTCTTCAATTGGTGGTATTTCGGTGTGTGCGCTGGCGCGTTCACGACGAAGCTCATCGTGGTTTACGTGCAAGACAACCTCAGCTGGGCTCTCGGATTCGGAATCCCCTGCATCGCAATGGTTTTCTCGTTGCTCGTTTTCTTGCTCGGGACAAAGACTTACCGGTACGCCTTTTTCAAGAACGAGCAAGGTCCCTTTTCGAGGATCGGTAGAGTGTTCGTTGCAGCTTTTAGGAACCGCCGAGCAAGCTCTTCGGCCGCGAGTACCTCGGATGAATCTCATAGTCTAATCCATCGACCGCGTTCTGTTCAATTCAAGTAAGTCAGCTAATTAATTCAAAATCAATAAAATCGAGCATATCTATACCGACAACTAAAAGAGTTACTCGGCTTGTTAAGTCCATAGTTCTTACGTCCTCGATTATGGCCAGATTTCTTGACAAAGCCTTGATCGTGTCCAACGAGTTCGAAGAGCAAAGGTGGATTTGTAGCGTCAACGAAGTCGAGGAAGCAAAAGCCGTAGTCAGGCTGATCCCGATATGGACAACGTGTCTGATATTCGGTGTCGTATATGCACAAGGCTCGACTTTTTTCACAAAGCAAGGAGCGACGATGGAGAGAACGATCGTGCCGGGATTCAAAATACCGGCCGCGAGTCTCCAGTGCGTGACCAACATCGTGATCCTCACCTTCCTTCCCATCTACGACCGGGTTTTCGTTCCGATGGCTAGAGCTCTCACCAAAAAGCCATCAGGGATCACAATCCTGCAGAGAATAGGAATCGGTATCTTCATGTCCGTGTTCTCGATGATAATCGCCGCTCTGGTGGAGATGAAACGCCTCAAAACCGCCGAA
The DNA here is from genome assembly GCF_054948205.1 of Urtica dioica subsp. dioica. Taxonomy (NCBI): domain Eukaryota; kingdom Viridiplantae; phylum Streptophyta; class Magnoliopsida; order Rosales; family Urticaceae; genus Urtica; species Urtica dioica. Next base: position 36,120,924 of record NC_142762.1, read on the forward strand.
GAGCACGGCCTCATTGACGATCCGAGTTCGACGGTTCCGATGAGTGTGTGGTGGCTCGTACCCCAATACGCTCTGTTTGGAGTCATGGAGGTCTTTACGATGGTGGGTCTGCAAGAGTTCTTCTACGATCAGGTTCCGATGGACTTGAGAAGCGTCGGAATCTCTCTGTACCTCAGCGTGTTCGGTGTCGGAAGCTTCTTAAGCGGTTTCATTGTGTCTGTGATCGACAAAGCGAGCAGCGAACACGGCAGTGAGAGCTGGTTTTCCAACAATCTCAACAAGGCGAGTCTTCACTACTTCTATTGGCTGCTTGCTGGGCTCAGTGCACTAGTATTCGTTGCCTTCTTGCATTTCTCAAGGCTCTACGTATATAATAAAAGGGCTTTATAAAATGATGGTATAATATTAATTTGCTACTACAGCTAGCTTTTTATTGTGTTTATATGATTTATAATTCTACGTGGTACTCGTTTGTCAGGTTATGACAAATCAAGGTAGCTAAGTGAGTAGGAATGTCGTCTGATTTTGTGGCTGTTATACAAGTAGAAGAGAGCATATGCTATCTTATGTAAGCAGTTTGTATATAAAGCATTTGGATGAATTACATGTGCTTATTAAACATAATCATTCAGACTTGTAAATGGGTAAAACTTCATTTATATTCTGGTTTGAGTTCTTATTTATGCATATTATGTTTGGTGATTAGTAATTAAAATTTCATTATGACTGTGCTAAGATCTCCAGTATATCCTTACGAAGTTGTTACCAATACTGGTGTGCTCCGGTCCAGTTTAAAACTGGTCTACAAACTAGACCGCGATTTGAAAATTTTAGATTGGATTGAATTACTTTTTTTTTAATTTTTTTTTTTAGAAATAGACATGTATTATTAATTATGAAAATTTAGATTAATTACTTATTATCGAGTGAGGAACTTCCTCCAACCAAATGAGTTTATCATCTATGGAAAGAGCTTAAGTTGTTAAACTATGGACTAATATTGGCTTCCCAATAGATATGTGACAATTCAATCCCTGCGAAATTAGACAATAGACTAGATACATAATTCGTTTATAATTTTCGAGCATTTATCGAGAGTTTGGACCACTGTCTTAGCATCGACCCCACGACGTGGATAGACAACTTCACATCCAAAGCCCAAGACAGACCAAGGCAAAGAGCAAGAGCCTGAATTGCGAATGATAGCCCCAACACCTATGCAATGTGAGTTTGCCAAAACTGAAGCATCGATGTTGAGCTTGAATTGATCGTAGCATGGTGATATCCATCTAAATTTGATGTGGAGGTTTTGAGCCAAAGAAGTCATGACAAGACCATATGAGTTGAGAATGATAGCCTCAACACCTATGCAATGTGAGTTTGTCAAAACCGAAGCATCGATGTTGAGCTTGAATTGATCGTAGCATGGTGATATCCATCTCGCATGAGAGCGATTCTGTTTGGGAACAACACCTCCCACCAAACTCGAAGTAGACATCCGCCTAAGGTGGACGGATTGAAATTCCTTGAGATAGTTTGATGCCCGCGTAGAAATCTGGCATGGCTCTTTATTGACTTTATTGAAAATTTCTTATTCCTAGCATTCTAAATACACCATGAAATACATAGGAATAAGGAGAAATCATATGAAGGAAGAGTGTACTGAATGTAAAATATCCGCAAAATTAAGATTGAAGAGTGATTTGAAACTTAGCTTGATAGTAAATGTCCCCAAATTTGTTTTGCGAATTCGCAATGAATAACATGACTGGTTTCACGACCCCGAATATAGATTACACTTTGCTAATTGTACTATTTTTCGTCTAGAAAATTCTATAGCGGTAGGTAATGCTTCATATATGTACGCCACGCCAGCTAAAAGATTTAACCTTATTTGGGATTGCATCACGGGAAATTGTTTTTTTCACAAAATTTAATACAAGAATAAGAATATATATATATATATATATATATATATATATATATATTACGGTTTTATTTCTTTCTTTCTTTTTCTTGCCACCCCTAATATGTAGAAACCATCGACGTCTCCCATAAATTTCTTGCACCTTTCTTTCACTGTACCGACAAAATACTCGCACCGTAAGAAGTGTCATTCACAGCAATATATACGAGCAATAATATCATACAATTTCTTCAGAGCAGTGCGACCGACGTTCCATTCCTTGAGAGCATCTAATTTGTTTATTAACTCACCCCATATGAAGCTTGTTCAAAGGCCGGGGAGATTTGTTGAACACTTATAAAGAGTACAATGCATAGTTACTCAATCGATGTTAAACTATGATAACAATAGCAAAACTTACAGATCATTCTCTTCGGTGTTGTTTTTTGGGCAAAATTTTTATTTTATAAAGAGCTGTCGTATAACGCATGAGAAAGTTAGTAGTATATATAATATATTTCTTTAATTAATATCATGAGAAACCATCATTCCCATCAGTTACCACATTAAACATTACAATATCACATGTGTATGTATATATATTATGTATATAGCATCCAACGGCATATCATAGGATGGGGCTTTAAATATAAGTATGTGTGTTTTTTTTTTTTTTAATAAGTGTTATATATATGGGAAATGATTTTTGTCTCGATTCACGAGTGGGAACGATCCTAGTGCCAACACGTGAGTGGATCGTTCTCACTCGTGAATCGAGACAAATAGCTTTACTCTATATATATATATAGTGTATTATGAGCACCCAACCACAGATAGGGATGGGTCTTTAACTATAAGTATATATATATATATATAGTACCTAACTATTAATAACCCTTCTCCAAAAGAAAATCGACGGAGTGATCCTCTTCCACTTGATTCTCCCCCATATCCGCTTGAGAAGAGTACCCTGATGTAATGCCATCGTACAAACCTTGCCCAGATGCCGAGGATTGAGATGATGATGATTGACGAACCTGCAAAAGCTCTCGCGCCTCGGTGGAACATATCACCACCGAGGCAACAAGAAGAAGAGCAATGAAGACACTCGAGAATTTGGTATTCATGATTATCTTTGCTAATCTTAATTGATGATGTAGTAGTGTATATTTTACGTGTGTGCTTTTTTTTGTGTATTGATAATATAGCGTATGTTGGTAAAGCTTTGGACGTAGAAAAAAGGATTATATAGTAGGAAGGAATTGAGAGTTTGGCAGGAAAAAAAAGGTTTGTTGGGTTATTGATTATGAATAGGGACACGTACATTTATTAGATACAGGGACACATCTACGTATTAATAAGGGTTTAAGGATGAATTATATCATATCTAATTAACAGCCTCGTGGGTGGGTGCCTAATAAGAAAAACAATGATCTATAATTTTAGAGGGTCAAGCGGCTATATAGCCAAATAGAACTTAAATTTTTGCAAAATAGCCGTAGTTTGCCAACTATAAGTAAACTAGCCAAAGTAAGATTAATCTAGGTTGGATTAAATTTAATCCCAACGAACTATAAAGACAGAATGTAAGTTTTATGAATGCTGGATTAAAATTAATCGATGCATGATTAAAAGTCGCAGTACTCTCAATTGGCTATTTTGTTATACCTAATAAAACTATGACTATTTTGCAAAAGTCATAGTTTGAATTGGCTACTTCGTACCATTTTTCCAATTTTAGATTAGAGTAATGGTTTTATACTTGATAACTTTTAAATATTAATTTTTATCATGATAGATGGGTGCATTTGGAACCTGAAAAATAAGATGGAAAATGCATTTTTTTTTTATCAGAATGGAAAATGCATACTAAAGAGGAGACTCCAATTTTTTTTCTTAGAAAATCAGTGGAAAATGAAATTTATCTAATTTGTACACTTGGAGATCTTATCACTTTTCTTCTTCATTTTCTATCATATTGTATTTCCAAAAACATTATATATTCTGAATTTCCCTCTCATATTTCTTTTTTTATTTTTATTTTTTCAAATTTTGTACGTTCCCTTATATATTGCGGGTTAAAACAGACCCTTAATTTTTTCTGTTCTCTCTTTTTTAATTTTCTAACATATATATAGCTAGTGTGTGATGTGCATATATTTCCTTTTTATTTCTGCTCTATTTTTCCTAATTTTAATCCAAATTGGACATAGTTAGCTAAATCCCTACTAATAGTCATGAAGGGAAAAGAAAAATGTTCCACAACGGAAGTTAACGTCAAAATTAAGTGGGGAATATCAAGTGGTAAATACCTCCACTTACATTCAATAAGATCGTAAATTGAGTCACGTCTGGGACGAATTCCATTACAAAAAACAAATCAATGATCTTATATTTACAGTTTTTTGGCATTTATTTCCCTATCTTTTCCAACTTGTCCTTTTCATTTAAGTTAGAAAGAAAAAAAAATAGTACTGAGAAAAGGAAAGGCGTTATATATTTGAATATTAAAAAGAAGGTGAGATATAATTCCATAGGCGATGCATTCATTTTGTTGACACAATACTGATTACGTATTATAGACCAATAAGTTGATTTGATATCTCGGTATCCACATCTCCACATCTGGTCCTAAAAAAGATTTTCCATCTAGTTCCTTTAACTTTGTATCTTTTTATACATTTATCTTTAAATATTTTATTCGCACAACCATCACATCTTTTGTGCCTAATTGGCTACACTATGAAGTAAGAGTGTGAAAAAAACCAAAAAATCGTAAATCAGATTGGATCACAGATTTTTTAAACCATCGGTCCGATTTAAAACGGTTTTTATCTAATCCGGTCCGGTCTGATTCTTTAAGACTCTCTAGAACAGTCCGGTCCGGTTTAAAAATTTTAGACCGCGGTTCAGACCGGACCGGACCGTCTTAATTTTTTAAGTATTTTTTTAATTAATTCTAAGACTAAATAGTTGGACATCTTAATTAATATATATTTATATTAATATTAATTTTTTTTAATTCTTTTTTGCTATTTTCTAATTAAATTTGTACACAAAATAAAATAAAAAAATACTTAAACGGTTTAAAACGGTCTAAACCGACCGGTCTAAAATGCTTTGGTCCGTGTTGGTTAATTTTTTTTTATTCTATTTTCTAATTAAATTTGTAAACAAAATAAAATAGAAAATACTTAAACGGTTTAAAACGGTCTAAACCGGACCGGTCTAAAACGCTTTGGTCCGCGTTGGTTTATTTTCTTAAATGGTTCGCTCCGGTCTAAATATTTTCAAACCGTTCAAAATGGTCTGATCCGGTTCGGAGACCCGTTTTAGACCAGACCGGACTATGTACACCCCTACTATGAAGACTAACATTTTGCTAGTGAATCAACTTGGTATCCTAGCTCAAACTATCATTTGAAATATGTGAATGAAAAAAAAATAACTTCTTGTTTAAGTATGGAGCCTAATCAATCTTAAATGACTATGAAGATTTTAGGACAATGATAGGCCATCAACCTCCGCTCAAGTCGACATAGGGGGTAAAGCCCTCTGGGCAAAAATTATATTGTAAAGTATTTTAGTCAAGTTTTTTTTTTAGTAACAATGTCGACGTCCACAATTATATTCCCGAATGTAGGTGCAAATATTACTTTTGATGTCATGGTGACCACATGTAGGCAACGTCGACTAATATCTTCATCACGTCGTTATATTTAATCTGTGGCGATCAATGTGCAATGGTCATCTATAAGTACCTTCGACGACTCTTATTTTCAAAGATTCGTTTTACATACAGACTTAATTCGATGACAATTCTCATGGAAGATGTCGCCGATCACTACTGCAAAAATGTACTTTTAGAAGCGACGTATCGCTTCCAATTAGAAAAGAAAATTGACTTTTAGAAGCGGCGCCATGTCGCTTCTACGTTAAAACTCGGGATATCAAAGATGTGGTCTTTCAAAATTGAAATTTTTGACATTATAAGTGACTATTGTTGCTTCTAAATTTGACCAAAATTTAGGCGGTACATTTTTTGCGCTTCTTATTTGAAGGTTATTACGAAGCGGTGCATATTGCCTAACCATGTGTGGTTTGGGTTTAACGCACTCTTATAGATTTGGGGTATTTTTGACAAGGTTAGTCGCATTCAAGAAATTCGAAGAAACAAATTGGCATTCAATTCAGGACCTTAATTTGCATTGTGTTAAAGCCATTTTTTATTTTTTTAAAGAAAATGGAAATTAACATCGAAAGTTGCTTCGACAAGTTTTTCCGCCGAAAGGCGGAAAAAACTTTCACGTAATATTGTAGTGGACGTAGAAAGAACTTTAGAAGCGGTATATCGCTTCTAAATTTCAGAAACGACAATATTGTCGCTTCATCTAATTTACTTTTAGAAGCAATTTTTCGACTTTTAGAAGCGACGTTTGTAGCCTTTGAAAGCCTTTTATTTTCTCCTAGTGACCCTAATCTTCGAGTGACATTTATATATTATGTTGTAGTAAATGTCTCTTAGAAAATGACATGTTAATATATATACCAAAGTGGAGCTCAATACGAAAAAATCCTAATATGGTCCAGGGATTGCAAACTCTAAGTTCAATGTATTATCTAAAATGTGTGAAGTTCAAGAAATCACAAACTTTCATCACTTTCAAGTTGAATCATGTGCAATCGTTTATGTAACTTATGGTATTGAATTGGCAGCAGTTTGGTGAAGTAAACACTAAGTTGGATCTTTATTTAGCATGTTTAAGCCAACAAATGATCCGTTAATCTTTATTTTTTGCTTCAGAGTGTACGAGATTCTGGAGGATCAACTTGAGACTTACATTTTGGATTTTGGTTCTGATCAATGAGGAGTTCTTTGAATTTAAGGGTATTAGCTTCCTCGAAAAATTATCCAGACCATAAAATATAGTGTACAACATTTGGTTTATTTCCAACATTTTTCTTCATTTTGCATGTGGCTACCCTTAGAGTCGAAAGAACATTTTTAACTTTGGATTTTATGGAGACCAGGCTACGCAGTAGAATGAGAGATACACATGTTGAATAATAAATTTAATAGTATAATTAAAAAAAAAAAATTGATGACTTTAACAATTACATTATTATAAAATAATTTCAAGAGATAGAATCATTAGATTAAAATTAGAATCTTTATTATAATTTTACGGAAATTTTAAAATGATGTATTATTAGGCTCAGGCCGGCTCTTGTTTTAGGGACCTAAAGGCTTTAGGTCCGATCCTTCCATTTAACAGAACCTTAGGGGATGGCATAGCCTCATAAAGGACGAGACTAATCCAAAAAGGCCCATTTTTTTTTACTCACTTTGACTTGTTTTTACACAAATAATAGTAATATAATAATGATAATAACACCAACTCTTCATCAAAAATAAAAAATGATTCCTTATTGTGTAGGGAAAAAAAGTTGCTAACTGTTTCTATTATTGTGTAATAGAATCATTATTATTATTGTTACGGGATAAATTAGTCAGACACCGAGCAGGATAGTCGGACTCCCGAGCAGCGAAAAGAATCCAGCACCGAGCTCAGGTTAAGTAAACCCAAGGGCCATCCATTGAAAAGGAACGAACCGTTCATAAGTCAAGAACGAAACCCACCGATCAGAACTTCGGAGAGAAGAGAAGAACGTGGGTCAAAGACTAGTCAAAACCAAAAGAAAACATGTTTCAAACCCTAAAACGCACACCTTGACGGTTCAGGAGCCATACGAAGAGTAATAACCGTCCACCTCAGCAAGAGGGAAGAGGCAGTTACCCAAAACCGTCCAGAACGTGGGATTGATAACCCCACGTTCCCCAGAATAACCGTCAGAGACACGACCACGAGGTTACACCAGACGAGTATAAATAGAGGCTGCGGCACAGAACTAAGGACGGAGTTTTTTACTTACTTTCTTTCACTTAGAACCTCTAGAAAACATTGCTCTCTTGTATTAGATTCGTCTGTATAAAGAGAAAGTCTTACCTAAATCATCTCTGTACTCGGAGTCTGTGTATTTTCGTGAGATATTGTTGTACTAATTTTACAAGTCAACAGTTGGCGCTAGAAGGAGGGGGAACAGCTGAAGAATATGGCTAGCTCATCCACCCCGATCACCGTCCCCAACCAGGAGACGGAGATAGAACATCACAATCGCACTTTGCCTTTCACCCTGGAAGAAATAGCTGAACTTCTCCCAGAACCTAGTCTCGAAGAACAATTCAGACAGATGCAAGAGCGTCTTTCGGTCTTAGAGGCGAATAACAGGGAACTGAAGAGAAGGCTGCAAGCAAAGAAAGTCACACTGCGAAGCGCGGTCGTGATCCCAGATGAAGAACCCTCACACCGATCAGGGAAAGAACCCGTCGGGCAGGATCCGCAGGTTAAGAAATCTCGGAAACATGCTAAAGATCGGTATGAGAGGATGGAAGATGACTCTGAATCCGAGAAAGAGCAGTCCAGTCAGGAAAAGATTCTTGATCGGTACCAGCCCACTATGGACAAAGGTCATTCAAACACTTTCAGAAATAGCATGGTAAGCTCGGAAACTGAAGACAGCGCGAGCACCAACAAAACAAATTTTAGAAGATTGGAACGTCGAATCGAAGAAGTGGCCCTAGGTCAGAAGGAGTCTATCCCGAAGGTTGGAGAAGCTGTCTCCCCTTTCACAGCACGCGTGTTAGAACACCCGCTGCCTGATCGTTTCAGGATGTCGAGCATCCCAGTATACGATGGAAAGACCGACCCAGGAGACCATCTAGACACCTTTTCTTCTTGGATGTTGTTGCAAGGGGCCGGACCAGAAGTTATGTGCAGAGCATTCTCTATCACTTCAACTGGCTCAGCCAAAAGGTGGTATAGAAAGCTAAAGCCAAACTCCATAGGGTCCTGGAAGCAGTTATCCAGAAAATTCATGGAACAGTTTGTCGACTCGAGCTCGGGGAAAACTCCCAAAGAAAGGCTGCTAGCGGTAAGACAAGCCCATGATGAATCTCTAAAAGATTTTATTAATCGCTACTCGGAGCAAGCTCTTCAAGTTGACGATCTGAACGAAGACTTTAAGCTCTTCGAGATCTCCTCCGGCGTCCGAACAGAATCAGAATTCTGGTGGTCACTTCAGAAGACTAGTCCAAGGGATTACAACGATTTTCTGAAGAGAGCTCAGAAGTATATCAACGCAGAGGAAGCAAGGCTGGCGGCAAGAAAAGCAAAGCCACCAAAGAGCTACCGAGAAGAGCACAGGGAATGACATTCCGAGGACAACCGCCCACCGAAGAAGAGCCGGTCAGGAGCAGGACCTCTGAAGCCTTTTTCCAGTAAGTTCGATAAATATCATAAGCTCAATGCCCCGATAGAGGAGATATTTAGTCTTACACAGGACAAAGAAGATTTCCCTAAGCCAAGACCGATCAAGAAAGATATCTCAAGGAGAGATAAAACAAAATATTGTGCTTTCCACGCGGACATCGGTCATCACACTGCTGACTGCTTCAACCTCAAAGAAGCTATAGAAGCTCTAATCCGAAGAGGAGCGTTGAAGAAATTCAAGGCCGAACAAGGGGATCAAGAGGAACAGAAAGGTGAGGCGTATGCTGAAATCTCACTCATAGTCGGAGGACCACATGTGGGAGGAACTTCAAGGAGCGCTCAAAAGAGCTATGTAAGAGAGGCCTACGCGGGACCCCGACAAATTTTGTTTACAGCCGAGCAAAGGCCTAACAAGATAGCCAAACCTAGCTCAGAGCCTATCACCTTTACAGCAGAAGATGCTCGGTGGGTGATGTTTCCTCACAACGATCCATTGGTCATATCAGCTCTCATCGGTAACAGGAATGTACACCGAATATTGGTGGACACTGGGAGTGCTGTCGACGTGCTCTATGAAGACACGTTCAACAAGATGGGTCTTAAGCAAGACGCATTAGCTCATTCCCCTGAAAATCTCCATGGTTTCACAGGAGACTCAATCCAGCCTAAGGGAATAGTCTCGCTCCCTATAACTGTAGGAGAGAGCCCGAGAAGTAAAACCACTAGCACAACATGGGTGGTGGTCCCCGGAAAATCTTCGTTCAACGCGATCATTGGCAGGCCAACCTTGCAGTCCCTTGGAGCAATCGCTTCTGTGGAATATTTGAAAATGAAGTTTCCTACCGAGCAAGGGGTAGGTGAAGTAGTCGGTACACAGGCTATCGCAAGGAGCTGCTATGCAAATTATCTCAAAGAGAGTCAGGACAAAGATGTCCACAAAGTTATGATGATCGACTCGGACTTTGACCCACGTCTTCCGAGCCGAGAAGAAATTGGCCCAGGAGATGAAGTCGAGGAAGTCGCTCCGGATCCAAAACAACCTGAGAAGAAGCTCAAGATTGGAAAATATCTTGAATCAGGTACCAAAAGTAACTTAATTACTCTCTTATCTAATAGCTTAGATATATTTGCCTGGTCACAGTCTGACATGACGGGGATAGATCCTCAAATAGCGTGTCATAGGTTAAATATAGATCCTAAAGAAAAACCTATCAGACAAAAGAGAAGGGCTTTAAACTCCGAAAGGTATACAGCCTTAAAAGAAGAAGTAGATAAACTGATTTCTAACGGATCAATAAAAGAAACTAAATATCCTAAATAGGTAGCCAATCTTGTCCTAGTCAAGAAACCTAACGGGAAATGGAGAACTTGTGTGGATTTTACAGATCTGAACAAGGCTTGCCCTAAAGATAGTTTCCCTATGCCAAGAATAGATCAGTTAGTAGACGCCACAACAGGCCATGAAATTCTAAGCTTTATGGATGCCTACTATGGCTACAATCAAATCCCTATGTATGGTCCCGACCAGGATCACACGGCATTCATAACTGATCGAGGGCTATACTGCTACACAGTAATGCCCTTTGGGTTAAAAAAATGCTGGAGCAACATATCAAAGATTAGTAAATCGAATGTTCGCTGAATTACTCGGGATTACGATGGAAGCATACATCGATGATTTGCTGGTTAAAATCCGAAAAATAGATGAACATACGAATGATCTTAGAAGATCATTCGAACTTCTAAGGCAATATCGCATGAAACTAAATCCTCTAAAATGTACGTTTGGTGTCTCTGCAGGTAAATTCTTAGGTTTCATCGTTCATGAACGAGGCATCGAAGTGAATCCAGAGAAGATCACAGCCCTATGGAACATGAGACCACCACGAAACATCAAAGAAGTGCAAAAATTGACAGGATGCATAGCTGCATTAAGTCGTTTTATCTCAAGGTCTACCGATCGAAGCATTCACTTCTTCAATGTACTCAGAGGCTCCAAGGAATTTGAATGGACCAAGCAATGCGATGAGAGTTTCGAGTCCCTAAAAGAGCACTTGGCATGGCCTCCGACTTTAAGAAAAGTACAGGAAGGAGAGCCCCTGGAAATTTACCTAGCCGTATCGGAGCATGCAGTGAGTTCAGCGTTGATCAAGAATGAGGGAAAACACCAGGTCCCGGTTTATTATACTTCGCGGCGCCTTAACGAGGCGGAAGGAAGATACCCGGAACTCGAAAAGCTAGCCTTCGCCCTCATCACCGCTTCTCGGAAGCTAAAACACTACTTCCTCGCGCACCCGATTACAGTCCTCACCAATTTCCCGCTGCGCCAGGTGCTGCAAAAACCTGACGTGTCCGGAAAGCTAATGAAATGGTCGATTGAGCTGACACAATATGATATACGCTTCAGCCCCCGACCAGCAATCAAAGTACAGGCAGTTGCTGACTTCATTGCAGAATTCACGTACAGACCAGTTGATTTCCCAATTTGGGACATGTACGTAGACGGAGCGGTCAACAAAAAGAGGTCCGGGGTCGGGATCGCACTATCCAGCCCAGAATGAGACAAGGTAAAATTCGCTTTAAAATTCGATTTCAATGCTTCAAACAATGAAGCTGAGTACGAAGCTATGATACATGGGCTACAAATAGCAAAAGATTTAGAAATCAAAAAGCTCAAAGTATATTCGGATTCTCAGTTAATTGTTAATCAAATGAAATGTGAATTTCAGGCAAAAGGCGAAAAGATGTCGCTATATGCCGAGAAAGCCAGAAACCTGGCAAGCAAATTCGAACTTTGCGAAATCACCCAAGTCCCCAGAGCCATGAACGAAGAAGCTGATGCATTAGCGAAGCTTGCCACTCAAGGATCCGACTCGGAATCAATCCCAGTTATCAAGATTGGGCAACCTAGCATTGAGCAAGCTCCCCATGTGCTTCAGGTCGATCAACGAAAGTCGTGGCAAACTCCGATCAGGGAATACTTGCAGCACGGAGCTCTGCCCAAAGAGAAAAATGAGGCTAGAAGCTTGAAGTTCAGAGTTGCTCGATATTTCTTAGAAGGTCAGAATCTCTACAAAAGAGGATTTTCTCAAGCTCTACTCAAATGTCTAGACGAAGACGAAGCCGAGTACACTCTCAAAGAGATCCATGAAGGGATATGCGGAAGTCACATCGGATGCGAAGCATTGGCACAAAAGATCATCCGGCAAGGACTCTACTGGCCAACAGTAAAAGCCGATGCTCGGCGCATGACACAAAAATGCGTCAAATGTCAAAAGTTTTCTAACATCCCGAGGCTTCCACCTAATCCACTCATCTCCCTCTCATGCCCGATCCCATTCGCAGAATGGGGAATAGACCTAATCGGAGCTTTGCCAACAGGCCGAGGCGGATGCAGGTACGCAATTGTAGCCATCGACTACTTTTCAAAATGGGTTGAAGCCGAGCCCTTAAATAAAATAACAGCCCATGCAATTGAGAAATTTGTATGGAAAAATATTATTACTCGGTTTGGAATACCAGTCAAAATTGTATCCGACCACGGAACTCAGTTCGACTGCGATTTCTTCAAAAGTTTTTGCGAAAAATATGGCATTAACAAGGTTTTTTCTACTCCAGTCAGACCACAGTCCAACGGATTGGTGGAGGCAGTCAACAAAACAATAAAACACGGCTTAAAAACAAAGTTAGGCGAACAGAAGTCAGAGTGGGTGGATATGCTCCAAGAAGTTCTCTGGTCGTACAGAACCACCGAGCACTCCACAACTGGCGAAACGTATTTCTCCCTCGCATACGGTTCCGACGCGGCCATCCCGACCGACGTCATGATACCAACAGTGAGGAGAGAAAACTACTCAACAGAGGTAAACAACGACATTCTAAAAATTAGCCTAGACCTGCTAGAAGAAAAAAGAGAAAAAGCCAGATTAAGAAATCTCGCTAACCAACAAAAGGTTACTCGGTATTTCAACAGGAAAGTCTGACCAAGATCTTTCAAAGTCGGCGACAAAGTCCTCAGAAGAGTTTTTCTCCACACCAAAATCCACCAGGAGGGAGCATTCAACGCAAACTGGGAAGGACCCTACATCATCCGAGAAGACTTCGGAAACGGGGCATACCGACTACAACAGTTGAGCGGTGATATGGAAAAAAACCCCTGGAATGCTGAGCACCTTCGCCGATTCTACGTTTAAGTATTTCCTCTTTCAAACATTCAAAAAGCGGCTTGGTCGCATATGTTGTACTTACAATTTCAAAAAGCGGCTTGGTCGCAAGTGTTGTTCTTACAATTTCAAAAAGCGGCTTGGTCGCAAGTGTTGTTTTTACAATTTCAAAAAGCGGCTTGGTCGCACGTACTTTCGATTTTCAGAAGTCAATTATCTTTTGTTTCTATGCTCGGTGTCTGATCACATAATTTTTATCATTCTTAACAAAATAAACTAGGCGGCAGAATAATTAGCAAACAGTTGTTTAGAAAACTTAAAGGAAATATACTTAGTTATACTTTATTTTGCCAAAATTCAGAAATACTTTTTACTCTTTTTCGCCAAAGTCAGAAACACAGATAAATTAACATGAATTATAGATCCGACCAAGGATCAATTGTTCAAAACCCGAGCGGGTTAACAAAAATTACATAATAGAATATCCGACCACGGATCAATTGTTCAAAACCCAAGCGGGTTAACAGAAATTAAAATGCAAAAGAAAAATAAAATTCTACTCCTGGCCGCCCCCATCCACATCATCGCTAGCTCTTGATTCCGAATCCTCATCGAGGTCCGTATTATCCAGAGTAGGATTCTTCGGGCCGAGGATCCGAACGGCCTCGTTTATCCCAGCGGCATAAAGATCATCGCGCATGTTGTGATAATCCTCGGAAGCCGTGTACTCTTCCACCGTAGCTAAACGAGCAGCCTCAAGATCTGCTTGGAATTTTCGCGTGAGCTCCGTGAGCTTCGATCGGGTCTTCACCGTTTCGTCCCTGGCCGCATCCCTCTCCTTGAGAAAACGATCGTTCCGTTGTCTCAATGATGTGAGCTCGGAGCCTAGTAGTCCGACAAGGCCGACCACACCAACGAAAACCTGTGGTAATCAAAATGTCAGTTACAAAAGTTGTCAAGGAAAGAAAAGAGATACTGACTAGGTGAGTAAAACGTACCGAAACCGCGGAGTCGGTGACCTGGTTAAGCCTCTCTAAAGGCTCAGACCCGAGAACCGCTTGGACCTTCTCGGCAGGAAGATGCTCGCGAAGGAAGGTGACGATCAGATTCAGGTGGTCGGATGCAGAAGAAGGTTCGGTCAGGCTTTTCACCGCAGAAGAACTCGAAAGTTCCGAAACTTTTGAAGCAGACACGGTCGCCCGCTTACTAGTAGCCGAAGCCTTAGAAGCCTTAGTACGCTTCGGGTTAGGAGGAACCTGTTCGGGAGCGGGTCTCTTCTTCGCCATCTGTGCAATCTCTGTTAAGAAACAAAAAGTAAGAACGAGAAAAGATTGGAACATATGCGATTTGATAAAAGACGAATAGAATGCTCACTCGAGTAGGGGTAATAATAGTATTGATCGAGTAAGTCTGGGTCCGACAACACAAACGTCGACCGATCAGCCTCCGAAATGTCAAAGATCTCCGAGTGGAGTGGTCGCTCGTCCTCGGGATACTGTGGAAGGGACCCTGGAACCAAACATAAAATATATGAAGAAACCAGAACAACAAATCTGGCCCAGTTTATCAAATAAGAATGTTGAACCAGAGTCACACCCAGTTCCGAGAACGAAGCTCTTATGGGGCACCTTTCGTAAGAGGCGTTCCCTTCAACCCAAAAGAAAAAATCCTTCCAATTCTTCTGGCTGGAAGGAAGACGAGTGACCACCCTAGATTGGTCATCATGGGCCCGAGCATAATAATAACCATGCTGGCCGGGAGCCGACTTAAACGAGTAATATTGCGAAAAATCTTGTAAAGTGACGGGCCGATCGTAAACTTTCGCCCATAGCACAGCCATCCCAACGAAAATCTTATATACATTGGGGACGAGCTGAGTAGGAGAACAACTCAGGTCAGAAACGAACTGAGAAATAAGAGGATGCATCGGTAATCCTCCGATCACATTCAAGATAGCCTTGTTGAACGCTATCTTCCCGGCAGGAGGCTGATCGGCCCTCTCATTTTCTAAAGGTGCCGAGATGATAATTCCTTCTGCTATCTCAAATTCCTCCCTCAGTTCTTGAATATATTTCTCGGTAACCCGAGAAGTCCAAACCTTGGCCGAAAACTGGCCCTCTTTCCGTTCAAAAACCAAGGCCTCATCCTCTTCCTCCGGGAGATCAACCCCAAAAGTCCTCCCGCTCGGACCTGGAGCATCGTGGGAATACTCGCGTGAAAGGGAAGGACTCATCGTCTCTCGGGACTCCGACTCGCTTCCCCTCGAAGAAGCAGACGAGGACGATATCTCCAGAACCATAGTCTCCCTACACGACAGGGAAGACGAATCAAAAACATTTTCCTCGTTATCAACCCCCTCGGACTCAGGACTGGGATACACGCATGATTCATCAAAAGCCATTACGGGGCGGTCTCATCCGATCTCTGGGACATGATACCAAACGCGACTCCTGAGGAAAGGAAACGTGGACCCATCCGACAAGATAACACTATCGAGATCAGGCTCCGATCGTCGAACGACGCGAGAGTCAAAACTCAGGTCAGGACGCGCAAGTCCTCCCATGTCCCTAAGGAAGTCGAAAACTATGATCCCTAAAGTCCGAAGGGTCCGAATACGAGAAGTAAAGGAAAATACAGATCACCGAATAGAGATTTCAAAACAAAAGAAATGTATCGGATTAATGATGAAGAATCCTTACCCGCGAGTTTGAAGATCGGAATATCCGAGCAAAAAACGAGAGAGCTGAGAGCACAGTCTGAATAGGCAGATCAAGCCGAGAACGCTCCGAGAGTGAAATTTAGAAGAAAAAGCATAATGAAGTTAAATGTTGAGAAAAGGCCTTATATAAAGACCACACGAACGGCAAGGATTAAGCTTGTCCAAGAAGCCAAACACATCTGACCGTCGAAGCAAAAAGACGCGACGATTCGGCAATGCCAAAGACAAACGACATCGTACGATGTCCTGCAAAAAAGAAAAGAATATAGAATTCTACTCGGATCGTCCCGAGACAAATAAGCAAAGATGAACACGGTCATCAATTAAACCGAAATAGTTCCTTACCATTTTTGCTAATAATACTAAGAAACTGGAGGGCAGCTGTTACGGGATAAATTAGTCAAACACCGAGCAGGATAGTCGGACTCCCGAGCAGCGAAAAGAATCCAGCACCGAGCTCAGGTTAAGTAAACCCAAGGGCCATCCATTGAAAAGGAACGAACCGTTCATAAGTCAAGAACGAAACCCACCGATCAGAACTTCGGAGAGAAGAGAAGAACGTGGGTCAAAGACTAGTCAAAACCAAAAGAAAACATGTTTCAAACCCTAAAACGCACACCTTGACGATTCATGAACCATACGAAGAGTAATAACCGTCCACCTCAGCGAGAGGGAAGAGGCAGTTACCCAAAACCGTCCAGAACGTGGGATTGATCACCCAACGTTCCCCAGAATAACCGTCAGAGACACGACCACGAGGTTACACCAGACGAGTATAAATAGAGGCTGCGGCACAGAACTAAGGACGGAGTTTTTTACTTACTTTCTTTCACTTAAAACCTCTAGAAAATAGTGCTCTCTTGTATTAGATTCGTCTGTATAAAGAGAAAGTCTTACCTAAATCATCTCTGTACTCGGAGTCACTGTACTCGGAGTCTGTGTATTTTCGTGATATATTGTTGTACTAATTTTACAGGTCAACAATTATCATAAACAAAAAAATTGTTTTAGATTTATATTATCATTAATAAAATCATTATCATTATATCATAAAATATGAAATTTAAATTGTACATGCTTCAATTTTTTTTTATTATTAAAATGTATTATATTTTGAAATTTGCTTTAGGCCTCCAAACCTGTCAAGCCGGCTCTGATTAGGCTCCTATCGTTCTAACTCTTTGGCTCCATGGTGGCCGAATAACATTGACATTATTAGAAAAGTACCTTGTTGGCTATCTCAAATTTACGTACGTACCAAGAAACGCACATCAACTAACATCACAATTATTACTTTGTAACAAAGAGTTGTTATTTATCATTTGGAATAAATGAATCAGAAAATTAGCAGTATATATAACCTTTATTTATTTCATCTCAACATTACAAAATATGTATAGGAAACCATACCTAGAGATGGGCATGTTATAATGTAAGTAATATATATACATAGTTCGTAACTATTATAATGAACTTGTGCATGCATGCATGAATGCAAAAGTTTTCAGTTTAACGTCCACCGGAAGCAGATTCTGCCTCTCCCTCTTCTTGCTTGGCATATCCGCCGGAGACTCCTTCTCTCTCCTCCTGATCAGTAGATCCGCCGGAGCCTCCTTCTCTCTCCTCCTGCTCAGTAGATCCGCCGGAGCCTCCTTCTCTCTGCTCTTGCTCAGTATATCCGCCGGAGCCTCCTGCTCTCTGCTCCTGCTCAGTATATCCGCCGGAGCCTCCTTCTCTCTGCTCCTGCTCAGTATATCCGCCGGAGCCTCCTTCTCTCTGCTCCTGCTCAGTATATCCGCCGGAGCCTCCTTCTCTCTGCTCCTGCTCAGTATATCCGTCGGAGCCTCCTTCTCTCTCCTCCTGCTCAGTATATCCGCCGGAGCCTCCTTCTCTCTGCTCCTGCTCAGTATATCCGCCGGAGCCTCCCTCTTCCTCTTGATCCTCACCCATACCCACCCGAGGAGGCGCATCAATGGGGCCACCGGAATTTCCTTGTCCTGATGTCTGATGATGATATAGTCCAGATTCCGATTGCATAGTCGATGATGACAGAGGAACCTGAAAAAGCTCTCGCGCATCGGTCGAACTAATCACCATTGAGGCAAAAAGAAGAAGAAGAAGAATGAGGGCTCTAGAGAATTTGGTGCTCATTATCTCTTGCTAATGTTAATTAATGTAGTAGTAATAGCTTATGTTTATGCAGTCCTTGTTTTTGTATATGTTGATATATATGGTATGTTGGTGAAGCTTTGGATGTGGATGGAGGAGGGTTTATATAATTGAGAGTTTGGCACAGAAAAAGGATTGTTAGGGACACGTACGTTTATTAGATAATATACGTGTCTATCTATATTGGAAATAAGGGCTGAATTTAGGTCATTCAATTAATAAACTTGTAGGCTGCGTGATAAGAAAAACAATGCTCTATGTTTTTAGAGTATACAGGTCTAAAAATCAACGAACATTTTTAAATATTGTATTTCATTTCGTTCCTTCAGTTTAGTTTTTTTCTTTCTTTCCTTGGGTTAATATTAATGCATAGGAGAGGTGTCCCTGTATTTTAATAAATGTAAGTGTCCATGAATTTAATATTACAAAAATGAATAATGTGATGTGTGCTGCAGTAGGCGATTAAAGAAATTAAAAATTACAAAATTATATTAAATTACAAATTAGTCAACGTTTCAATTTCTCAAGAGAAATAGCTAGGCACAACGTTTCAATTTCTCAAGAGAAATAGCTAGGCACAACTCATGTGTTTTCAGTTTTACCAGGATATCTTTGTATTACAACCAGCCTTTTCTAAGGAAATTTAAAATCTAATGTTCGATCAATTCATTAATATTCATTTGTTGATGTATTTTCAAAATTATAAGAATCAGTTATACTCTATTTATTTACGTTTTTTTTTCTTGATGCTGACTTATACTTTATCGTTTTTAAGTGTGATTTTATGGCTGATTCATCTTTCCCAATTCCCCTTGGTACCTGGTTAGTATGTAAACTATTATGTTACGATTCCTTCCTATTTTATTTTTTCGTTTTTAACATCAATGCATTTGTTTCCGCGGTATATTAATAACAACTATTAATGTATGTATAATTATTAGTTGGATTATAGAAATTCAAAGTTAAAACTATTAATCCTTATGAACAGTAATTACCTGCCATAATCCAGTGTGTATAATATGTTACTATTAAATATCATAATAGAATATTTGGGAATCGAAGAATCTCGGCAATAGGGAGTTGAACGTTGAAATTATTAAATAAAATCATTGCTTTCTCGCGAAGAAATGAAGAAATCGAGCCTTAGACATTCTTAAATTGCGAAGAAAAAAAAATAGTTGTTTCTTCTTTTTCTTCGCGAAGAAAATAATTATTTATTTAGAACTCGATGTTATGCCGACTTGTTATAGTTTTTTTTTTTTTTTTGAAGCCTGGTAAACAGGGGAATTCATTGAGGCACTTCAGCCAAACAGAGTTCAATAAGATCTGGGGGAACAGCCTCCTCCCAGACCACTCGGTCCTCAAACAACAAAGATTTTTTAGCTAAAAGATGGGCAATGGAGTTACAATGTCTGGGAACAAAACAAAAATCAACAGCTTCAAAACATTGAGCAAGCCTAGCCGCTTCTACTACTAACAGCCCCTCCTCCTTCCTCGACCGCCGCGAACCTTTGATGAGCAAAATCGCCGTCTCACAGTCCGAGCGGACCTGGATCGTCCTGACGCCCAAAGCTCCGGCCGCCCTCATTCCTTCGATTACAGCCGTCAGTTCCGCTAGCAGGGGAGACAGAGGATGTCGCGTCGGAGCTATAAAGGAACCCAAGACCAGCCCCGCGGAGTTCCGCAGAACCCCACCTGAGCCGCAGGAATCACCGGTCCGGGAGAGAGCTGCATCTACATTCACCGCAGTGACCCCTTCCGACGGGGGGGTCCAACGGTCCGTGATTCTCCGTTTGGGTCTATCTGGAGCTCTGGTACGATTAGCTTGGTGGAACTCGTTCAGGTAGTGTAACGCCCGATTCACCATATCCGTCGGATCTACTCGCCTCCCCGCCTGGACCTCATCGTTTATGTCATTCCAGCAACTCCATGCCACCGCAACGAAGGCTTCGAAATCAATCGTCGAGAGCGAAGCTTTCATGTCAATAAGGAGCGCCACCACATCTCCCGAATAGCCTTCCTTAATACCTTTCCACCACCCCGTAAGTTTCCAGGCCTTCGCAGACACACCACAAGCCCAGATGGCGTGAAAAGTGCTCTCCTGCTCTGCGTTACACCTCGGGCACCTCGGTTCTATACTTAACCCATGCCCTGCCAAGTTGACCGTCGTGGGTAGCCAATTCCGACCGACTTTCCATAAGAAAGCCCGCATCTTGAGAGGGATGTCGAGTTTCCAAATCCCCCCCCCCCCCACCACTTCATAGATGCCTCCGGGTTTGAGGAACTACCACGCCCTACACCTTCCCTGGTCACACGATAACCACTCCTAACGGTATACTCACCGTCCTTCGTATAATGCCAACAAAGCTCATCGGGAACGACCGTCGCGGTACACGGGATTTTTAGCACCTCTTCCACATCCTCGGCGTGAAGACACTCTCGGATTAAGTCAGTGTTCCAACTCCCGTCCGCATTCTTGAGCTCCGCCACTTTCAACCCATGTGGGATGCGATGAGGCTCCCTAGCCGTGAATCCCGCCACCCTTGGGATCCATCTCCCAGACCGAGCATCCACCGAGGCTCCGGAGCCTATACGCCATCTTGACCCTTTGGAGATGAGCTCTCGTCCCCACAAAAGCCTCTCCAAATACTAGATGCGTAGTTCACGTTGGTCGTCGAGAGAATATCCGATTCCGGGAAGTAGCACGCTTTTAGGACCCGGGCCGCCAAGGAGGAAGGGAACCGTAAGACTCTCCAAACACTCTTAGCCAAGAGCGCCTAGTTAAAGCTCTCTAGATTCCGGAAACCGAGACCTCCCTCCTCTTTCCTAAGGCACAAATACTCCCATTTTCCCCAATGCATCTTCTTACGATCCTCGGTGCTTCCCCACCAAAAGTCGGCCGCCAAACGGTGGAGGTCTTTAATTAGACCTTTCGGAAGGATAAAGCAACACATCACGTAGCTCGGTATAGCTTGAATTATAGCCTTGATTATCACTTCCTTCCCCGCAAAGGAGAAGAAAGAGTTTTTCCATCCCCGGACCTTATTCCACACCCTCTCCCTAATGTATTGGAACAGCTCCGCCTTACAACGGCCCATGGTCATAGGAAGTCCCAAGTACCTTTCATGCCCGTCCGTCACTTTGACACGAAGCAAGTTCGCCAACTCAACTCCCACCTCCGGCTTGACTTTCTTTCCAAAACAAATTTCCGACTTATCAAAGTTAATGACTTGGCCCGAGGCCCGAGAGTACTCTTCCAAACATTTGCGAACCTCGATCGCTTCCCTCTCCCTTGCCTTGAAGAAAATGAGACTATCGTCGGCGAAAAAGAGGTGGTTGACCGATACCCGTGAGATTGGTTGCGTGTTTAGAGAAATCTTTCTTCGAATCTTCATTAATTTGTGTTAACTTTTTTTTAAATATTTATGGAATTCGGTTAGCAAATGGACTAGAATATAATTGTCTAGTTTTTGCTGTTAGTAAAAATAGTGACTAATTAATTATAATATATCAAATATTAGCTATTGTACAAGGTTTTAAAATGGCCATATAACTAGAGTGAATTATTATCTCATTTTATTGATACAAAGTAAACTACATATTTTGTTATGACAAAGTTTTAGGTTGAGGGATTTGATATTTGTAATTTCCGAAACGTTGTTTGGGATTTATATTTGCTTTACTCTCGTCCGTTTATAATTTTTGTAAATCAATTTAGACAAGGTTGAATTTTTTTTTTTTTTTTATATAGTAAAACCTTTGAAAAATGTTTTCCAAATAGGCCCTGGCCCACTAAAGACCAGCCCAAAACAAGCTTAATGAAAAAATCGACATCAAACATAATAAAGAAGGGATTATACCATAAGTATAAGTATGACATTTTCTATAATTTTAGACCAAAATCTAATAAGTCTATATTAATCCAAAATTATGATTACTCATTTTGTGTATTACGTTTTAAAAAAAAATTCTCTCTTTTCTCATTCATTTCACATTATTCCTCTCTCTTATTTGTCACGTCTGAAATTTCTTATAGGTCTCGACCAAATAAAAATTGCAGTCCACCACCCAGTTAAGACTCATTTCTTGATCCGGTTTATCCTCCCTCATTTTAGCTCCGAATTAAGCATTTCAAAATCCATAAGGATTAGAAATAAATATTCCAAAATTGCAATTTTGAAGTTCATTGATAAAAAATAAAAAATAAAAAAAAATTGAATTTGCAATTTCAAATTTTTAACTTTGAAATTTCAAACGTTTTTGCCTTTTTCAAAAGACCAACAAAAAAATTCAAAATTTCAATGATAAACTTTGAAATTAATAACAAATATTTGAAATAATGTGAAAGTCTTCGACTTCCTGGATAAAAATATGAAAAACACAAAAATAAATTTCACGAAAAACCAACTATTTTTTTTATAAAATTAAAATGTTAAACTAAAAAAAATATCGTAACAATATAAGAAAAGTTGTTGTAACTAGTCAAATGATTATCTTCAACTAAAATTATGGCTTAACTATTCAAATATTTAAACAAAATAGCCCAACTCACGCATATGTCTCCATAATATGGCGCATGCATCTCGCTTGAGTTTCAACTATATTTTTTTAATTTTTAGAAATTTTGGCTAGAATTTTAACGTATGGGGTTTAAATGGACTATATGCCTAATTCTCCAATAATATAATCAAAACTTCCCATATTAAATAAAATTTTAAGATCTGTAATAATACTTGAAACCATAACTTTTTAATCGAAATTTTAGCAGAGTCAATAAGTGGTAAACATAAATTACTATCAACAAGTATGCATCCCAATGTTTATGTACGATAAGAGCATCTCCAATGGAGATCCCCCAAACTCCCATTGGGGGATGGGGAACTCTTAACCCTCAAATTGAGGTTTTCAATAGTGCACCCTCATATATGAGGAGGGTGCACCATCTAGATCCTAAAAATGGTTGTTAAATTATTTAGTAGTCTTATTTTTATATAGGTTGTTAAAATTGACTCCATTTTACAAAATTTAGTAAAATCTTTTAATTTTTAGTACATAAAGATAAAAATATTTTAATTAAATCTTTTTTAATATAATCAATTGATACATTTACTAGTGGATGAATAAAAAAATACACATACTATTAATATTATCAATTTAAATTAGCACAAACTATAATTGAATATTACAATATTTAATACACTAGCACTCAATTTTTTGCTCGAAATTGACAAATCAAAGATAAAGAGGCCCATGTATCACTTCAAAATGCATTAATTGATCATATATGAGAGCATTCCGAAAATAGTTTGGCCGAGTAGTGTATGCGTTATTATTATTTGTGTGTAATTTTCTTTAGTCCATGTTTTATTAAAATGTAACTTTACATTTTATTATTATTATTATTTATGTGTAATTTATGTTTAATTAAAATTTGACTATGTAGAGTATGTTTTAATATTATTATGTATGGAAGTATAATAATATTAATATTTTTAAATATTGAAGACTAATATGTAATACTTAAAAATTTACAGGGATAAATTTGAAGGTCTTCATTGGAGTAGAAGATCCTTAAACCCTGATTTAAAAGATGGGCGTTGTAGCAAAATAGCCACTTTGAAACTATAGATTTTGTTTTTAGCCTATGTTTCATAACTTTTAGGGAAATAGCCAACGTGCTTAGGTGTCAATAATTAATAGACTAATTTGCCCTTTTACTTAATCAAATGGAAATAATGAATATATTTATATTAAATAATAGGCAATAATAATATAAAATAACAGAAAATTTCAAAATTGTTATACGTGCACGCTAATCTAGAACGGCTCACCAAGATTGGCGTTACTGTTGAGAACCTGTCAGCACAGATAATAAACGTAAATTACTGGAAATTATCTCATTCTTGAATGGAAATAAATGGAAATAACTGTAAATAAATCATCTGTAACAACACAGTCTTTACTATTTTTTTAAAAACCAGATCTGAGATCTGGGTTAAAAAAAAACTCAGATCTAGTTTCGAAATAAATGGAAATAATTGTAAATAATATACCACAGAAGCTTAATTGTAAGGTGCGCCTCCCATCGGGGAAGGCCGGGCCCAGGCTGCCCGGGCCTCCATCGTCGCCGCTCGCCTGCCAAACAGTCCCGGCGTCGCCGCCCAGGGCCGACACGACCATCCTAGCGCCCGGCTCGACCTGCGCGACTCCACCCAGGCCGCGCGTGCCCTCATCCCAGCGCCCGGCTCGACCTGCGCGACTCCACCCAGGCCGTGCGCGCCCCCAGAGCCGCCTGGGTCTCCTCTGGCGATGCTTCCGGCGCAGACAGCGCCGACGAGGGCCGGTGCACCTTCGCCCGGGCCCGCCTCGCCGAGCACGCCTCCACGCCGGTCGACTCGGCTCTCCCCGGCGCTCCTAGGCCGATGCCACCCGGTGCCGATCTCGCCGGGCGCAGCCACGCTCGGGTTGGAGAGAGAGAGATAGATAGAGAGAGAGAGAGAGAGATAGAAAACGCCCAGATCCGATTTGTGGAGTGGCTGAAGAGAGAGAGTGAGAGAGAGAGAGAGAGAGAACGTGGATAATGATTCAAAAGCAAAATAACTGCCTCCTACGTATCAGGAACAATTAACGCACAAAAAAAGGAAAAAAAATGCTAATTAAAAAACTGAGGACAAAAAAGTAAAACATAATTTGCCACCTATTACGTTTGGCTATTTCCTTAAAAAACTCCAAACATAGGCTAGATCTCAAACCTAACGTTTTAGGTGGCCTAGTTGCTTATAAAACTCTTAAAAGAAAGGTCCCCAGTAGAGATGCTCTAAGCTTTACGCTATGAAAACTATTATTTGCACTTTTCACAAACATTTATCAAAATAACTTGGGCAGACCAATAAGACATTATTTTGCCAACTGCAAAAACATAAATTACACGCAGGAGCGGAGCTACCTTGGTCCAGGAGGGGCAAATGTCCCCTAAACTTTTAAAAATTCCAGTTTTTACCGTAATTTTTTTTTTTTGCCTAAATTTATACAATTTTTTTCAAATTCCCCATCCTCCCAAACCCCTAAATATGTACACCAAAGAACCAAAAAAAATATAAACAGCGAGTTTCAGTTGTTAAAGAGAATCACAAACAGAGATTCAAGTACAGTGATTTAAATTATGAATACATGAGATTCCTTCACAAGCTGATCTTGTTTGTCTTTGCACTGTGGTAAATCTTATCCTCTGCTATGTCCATATCTCCTTCCTTGATATTTAGTGCGTTTGTCGCAAAACTATGGGACCAATCAGAAAGAAACTACTCACAGTTTCGCATCACTGATTACCATATCCAAATGCTTTTACAGGACACGTAAAAAAAAAAAAAAAAAAAAAAACATTAATCCAAGAGTTTCATCTGCCACATTTACGGAAGATATAAGCTCGGAATTTTAGCTAAAATATAATCTCTGGACTCACTGCAATATTAACTCTCTCTAGTCATGACTTTTAGAGATGAAAAGCGTTGCAAAAAGTGTAAGGCGTGATCAAATCTTTATTTGCAAAAAAAAAATCAATTGATTCAATTCCCAAATGAATTTAAAATAAATCACAAACGCTTTCCTCTATAATAAATAATCATCTCTATTCACAATTACGAAAAATCTCCCCCAAACCAAAGATAATAACGTAAAATAAAACAACAACGGCGCTCAAATTTACAGAAGAGGTCTCCGATCAGACTCTTCATCGTCGTCGTCCTCGTCGAAGTCTCCACAGTCGTACATGGACCGAACGAGAAGAAGCTGATCCTCCAAATACCTCTGGAGCAGAACCACCTGATCTCCGCCGCTCTCGGCCGCCCCGGCGGCGCATCCACAGCAGCCCTCCTCGCATCGCCTGAGCTTCTCGGCCTCTCTGGCGTCCGATGAGGCCTCCTCCCGACGGCGGCGGCGGCGGAAGAATCGGAGGCAGAGATCGGCGGCGCAGAGGAAGGGAAGGGCGAGGCAGAGGATCGGCGAGCAGGCGCAGAGTAGGAGGTAGCGGATCCTGCGTGATCGGAGCCACGTGTACGACGAGGATATCGTAGCGCTCAGCATGATCTCCTGGGCCGTCCGACCGGATCGGTGGTGATGGTTGCGATCGGGTTGGTCATTTGTTTCTGTTCGGTTGGGTTTGAAATTTTAATTTCAGAAGAACGAAAATGGTTTTTTTTTTTTTTTTTTTTTTTTTTTATAAGGGAAGAGCATGTGACTCTTCTGTCTACTTTTGGAGTTTTATATTTTATTTTAGCTTGTTGGTTTTTTGTGGTTTTTTTTTATGCCTTCTCTCGTCTCTCGCCAACGATGAAAAGTTTTATAAATTTATTTTTTCTCTTTTGGGTTTGTGTGTTATATTGACTGTTGAATGCGTAGACATTATGTGGATGTGGGGTCTACTTAGCAATGTGGCTTAATCGTGCCCTATTTTTTTGGGACTTGGGTTTCTTCATGCTAGCGAATAATTAGATAAGTAGCTCAATAATTTATTTCTTTTAAATAATCAAAGTTTTTTTTAATAATTCATTAAGCTGAAATAAATTAAATTAACTTAATCAATTAATTTAATTTATTTCGAAAAATAGTAATCCAAAATAAATTAATTAACTTAATTAATTTACTTCGATCTAGACTATTTTTTAATAAAATAAAACTTAAACTAGATCATTAAAAATAGGTAGAGAATTGGCCTATTACAATAAACACTTGTTAAAATATTATATCTTTTTTCTTCTAAATTGATTAGTATTATCATTATATGCGTAAAAAAGTTTTTTTTTATAAAAAAATTTCAAAATCAAGAGAAGATAAATATAAAGTAAAAAAGAAAAAAAAAAATTGTCACATGTCCTCAGTGAGCGGATCTACAAAAAAAGTATTTTATAGCTAACTACTTAGAAAAAGTTTATAATTTAAAGAGTTAAATCTTATATTTTGGTGTTTAAGGCTTTATATATGGCATTAAATTATAACAATCAGCTAATCATGTGATTTTACAATTTCAAACATTATTTAACATAATATTAGTGCTATGTCTTAGAAATTATATTAGAAATTTATTAATGAAAAATAAATAAGATTTATAATTCAAAACGGGATTAAAAAATCAAATAATTGGCTACAAAAGTGTAAAACTAATTCAATTAATAAGATGTCACATAAGCAAGATGGCCAAATATTGAAACCGATTAGGGAAGTTTTCAAATTTGAAATTTCAATTTTCCAGCAGATTTTGAAAGTTTCCCGCGCATGTTTATTGTTATCGTGTATTTGGAAGTTTTCGGCGTTGACTTTAATTAATTAGTTTCTATTTTCGTGGCAATTCATTATGGATAAAATCTATAAATATATTCTTCATTTATTGATATTATTTTGTCTTCCATATATTCATAATTTTAGAACGTCCAAAATATTTCCACAATTTTTTTCAGTTTATTTACACGAATATACTGTAAATATGATTTGTATTTACAATGAATATACTGTAAATATGCTTTGTATTTATACGAATATACTGTACAATAAACTGTAAATATGCTTTGTATTTACACGAATAAAATATGCTTTGTATTTACACGAATAAAATATGATTTGTATTTACACGAATATACACCATCCGAACAAAAACGAATCATCATATTTTGTACAACCAAATAACCATTGAAACTCATCTTCCTCGTCACGCAAATCACCGACCCATCTTCCTTGGGCGTCGGAGCCTTCTCGCAGGCTTTTGCAATCCCGGCCATGTAACAACCTCGAAGAGAGCGCGCGCGTGAACACCATTTTTTCCCTCCGATTTTGAAATGCAAGTCATCTCTTTTTCCCGGATTGTGAACCTACTTTCAACGGAAAAAAAACCATCTCATACCGAAGAATAACAACCCATAAACAAAAAAAAATCATGTACAAACACACTCTTATGAGAAAATCGTGTTAACTGTGAAGTAAATCGGCTACAAACATACATTTTCTCGTTGATTTCGTTAGTCGTTCGTCGTTCGTCCGATGATTCCAATTTTTTCCTCGTCTTCCTCTTTTTTTTTTCTCTCGGCTTCCTATCTTTTTTTTTTTGGTAAACAAAATGAAGAAAAGTGGCGCGTTCAAATGGGTATATTCGGTTAATCCACAACCTTCCCTTGATTTCCGGGATTTAAAATCAATACCGAATAAACTTCTCCCTCAATTTGTGCGAGTAGTTATGACCGAATATTTGTTTTCCATTTAAATTAATAGGCAGAAAATAATGGGCGGGAATTTGACTGGTGTTATTTGAGGTCATTCACGTCTTTTAACAAGCTGTGAATATATTGCTGTGGCTATTAACAGAAAATTAACAAAAGGTTGGCTAAAACAAAAAACATCTATAGTCGCGTGGCTATATATCTATATAACCCTTAAAAAATCTATAAATATTAAAAAAAAAAACAATAGTGCAAAAAAACAAGCATCAGTTGTAAGTAAAAAATGTATGTGTATATTATAAGAAAAACCGTTTTTTTTTTAGAAAGAGTAATAGTAAAACGAAATGTAAAAGTAGTACTAAAAAATGTTTTGAACAGGATTCGAATAATGGACGCGCAACGCAGATTCAGAAAGCGTTGCAACAAGGCTGACACGACTTCTTTGTTTTTTAGAGCGCACGTGCCCCCTCTGGCCCTAATGTAGTCCCATGGCTGCATGTAGCGCGTACTTTTTAATCAATAGTTTAGTAAAACTTAAAATATCATTTAAAAATTAAGATCATAATTTTTTAGAAAACATAATACTTTTTTTTTCTTTTCAAAATGCTAAAATTCAACTATTAGGAATCTAGAAAATAAAAGGACAATATTTATATATCCTTAAACATAATATTGGCGTAAGTGCGGAAACTAAAAACATAAGCTTAGATAATAATAGAAGGTCATAATTAGTATTAAAATAGATACATAACTATACATTTGCCACTTGTCACGTCGTAGATTATCTCATTGTCTTCATTCGTTGACGTACTACTCGTCTCTTGAAAAAGTGTTGGGGAAAAATGGGTGAGCTATAAAACTCAAAAGTAAACCTCATGCACGTGAATGGATGATATGATAATGAAACTTATATCTCTATTTTATTTTGTCATTTCGTTTATTTAAATCTTTCTCTTTGATTCGAGCGCTTGGTGTGTGCCTATGTTTTTGGTACCAATGGACCATGGTTAAAGAACTTGTTAAACCTTTATTGGATCCATTGTTCTATGCTAGAAGGATCAGAGTACGAATTAAACCATGGAATCGTACGCCACTCAATACTCCCACCGAAACGGGCTCATTGACCCCTTCATGAAAGGAAAATAAGGGACCTTCCCCAGCATAGTCATTTATTTCATTAAAAATATTTTCAGTCAGCAGGTACGCCGTGTTAGAGATGTGGAACCTAATCGGCGCCAAGATAACAAATGAATACCTTACGATGATGATTTGCGGATCGACCTGTCATGTGAAAAGTGGTCACCGAATATTGAAAAAGAAAAGAATAGGTTTGGATGTGTAAAAATTGTCAATATGATTTTCACCGTAATTGACTCCAAATTTTTATACTGAACCAGCAAGGAAAAATAATAGTGGGGGCAATATTTGAAAATAAATCGTGAAATACCGTATCTTTTTACACTATATCCTCTTCAACAGGTTTGAGTTATGCCAAAAAAAAATCAAAATCAATGTACAAATATACTATAATATTATGATTTATATGCGCACGAGCGCGCGCGCACACACATATACATATAATAACTTTATATTTTAAATATATAAGCACTTATAATGACCGTTAATTAATTTGGGCCCTTTATAATCGTTGAAGCGCGTCGGTGGATATTTCACTGCAAAGATAATAATAATAATAATAATAAAAATAATAATAATAATAACTGTAATAATAATTAAAAATATTATTAATAGTAATAAATTTTATGATAGTTTATTTCGGCGTTACAATTTCCTACCCTCTTAAATAAAATTTCGTCCTCGAAATCAAATGTACCAAAAAAATGAGGGTATTCAGCATGCATCTGTTCCTCTCACTCCAATGTCACTTCTTCCACCGCACGATTTCTCCAAAGGAATTTGACTAGAGAGATAGCCTTTGACCTTAGCTCTCTCACTTCACGATCTATAATACGTATTGGAACTTCCTCGTAGGATGAATCACTTCGAAGAGATAATGGTTCGTAATTCAATACATGAGAGGGATCAGACACGTACTTCTTCAATATTGAAATGTGGAAAACATTGTGAACACCAGTCAATGCAGGCGGTAAAGCCAACTCTTAGGCTAAAGTTCCAATGCGTTTCAAAATCTCAAAAGGTCCAATAAAATGAGGGCTAAACTTCCCTTTAACACCAAATCTCGTCACTCTTTTCATCAGAGGAGATCTTCAAGAATACCATGTCACCCACTTCAAACTCCAACGACTTTCTTCTCCTATCAGCATAACCTTTGAGCTATACGCATTCGACGTCGAATCTTATCAACAATCTCAACTGTTTGTTGAATCTGTCGGGACCGAATAACTTTCTCTCTCCAACTTCATCCCAGTGAATTGGTGACCTACACTTCCTCCCATAAAGAGCTTCATAAGGTGTCATGCCGATCGTTGCTTGATAACTGTTATTGTAAGAAAACTCGACCAGAGGTAAAAACTTATCCCATGAGCCTGGAAAATCAATCACACAGGCTCTCAGCATATCCTCTAAGGTATGAATAATCCCTCTGATTGTCCATGAGTATGTGGATGAAAAGCAGTACTAAACCTCAGTTGTGTCCCCATAGATTTATGCAAGCTCTTCCAGAAGGTAGAAATGAACTTTGGATCCCGATCGGATACTATTGACAAAGGTACTCTATGCAGTCTCACAATTTCCGCCACATGCAACTCAACATATTGATCGCTATTATATGTCTTCTTGACTGGGAGAAAGTGAGATGACTTGGTGGAACGATCAACAATCACCCAAATTGAATTGTAACTTTTTTGGATCTTTGGTAGTCCAACTACAAAATCAATTCCCACGTGCTCCTATTTTCATTATGGTATCATAAGTGGATGAAAGAGACCAGTAGAGGGTTGGTGCTCAATTTTCACTTGTTGGCAAGTTAAACAATGCTCAATGAATTTAGCAATGTCTTTCCGCATACCAACCCATCAATAGTGATGACTCAAATCCCGGAACATCTTAGTACCACCGGGGTGTATCGAATATGGAGTGAAATGAGCTTCATTTAGAATCTCTTTCTTCAACTCTTCGATGTTGGGAACAAACAAACAATTTCTATTTCTCAGGACTCCATCACCTGTTATACAAAACTCATGTAATTTTCCACCTTCTACACAAGTTTTGTACTGAGCTACTAATGGGTCTCTTAACTGGGTAGACTTAATCCTTTCGAGTATAGTAGATTGCATTGATAACATTGTCAAGATAGGTTGGATCTTCTCGAGGTACCATTTCCAATTCAAAATCATAGATCTCACGCCTCAAATGATCTTGTATGAATTACAATATTGAAAGTCTTCCATGATTCTTTCTACTCAAAGCATCTGCAACTACATGTGCTTTCCCTGGGTGGTAGCTAATGTTGCAATCATAGTCCTTCACCAATTCAAGCCATCTACGCTGCTGCATATTCAGATCCTTCCGTCATACAAGTAATGCCTCCAAATCTTCAAATAAAAAACAATCGCAGCCAACTCGAGATCATGCACTTGAATAATAAAAGTATATGTATATATATAAATCATAAAGGCGTTTGTATATTGCCAAAAATATTGAGCATATAGGAGTATCAGGATACATTAATAACAAATTACATAAAAAAAGGCAAGTTAGTGTTTATCAGTGAGAGAAAAGTATGAGTTTTTCTTGACCACCGCTTAGGAGAGGACACTACTACAAACAATGGATTCCACAACGGTACAGTACCGTTGTGGAATGATTCCACAACGGTTCTGTACCGTTGTGGAATCCTCCGCTGTGTAATGATTCCACAACGGTACGCGTACCGTTGTGGAAACCTCAACGTTTCCACAACGGGACGGTCCCGTTGTGAAAAATGAATCAATTTTTTTAACACTCGCCGCGGCCACGTATTGACTTCGCCGCGGCGTGATCTTCCACAACGGTACCCCGTACCGTTGTGCAATAGTTCGCCGCGGCCAATGACATACATGGCCGCGGCGAACAAGAATTATGTTGATTTCCGTTTCTCGCCGCGGCAACGGTACGTACTCGCCGCGGCGTGATCTTCCACAACGGTACAGACATACCGTTGTGGAATAGTTCGCCGCGGCCAATGACATACATGGCCGCGGCGAACAAGAATTATGTTGATTTCCGTTTCTCGCCGCGGCAACGGTACGTACTCGCCGCGGCGTGATCTTCCACAACGGTACAGACATACCGTTGTGGAATAGTTCGCCGCGGCCAATGACATACATGGCCGCGGCGAACAAGAATTTTGTTTTTTTAAAAATTCTCGCCGCGGCAAGGAATACCTTTGGCTGCGGCGAGATGAATTCCCATGAAACTTTGCCGCGGCGTAATGATTACACGTCGCGGCCAAATTGTACCTGAGAGCTATTTTTTTGTTTTCCAATTAAAAACCTGAAAATTAAATATATCCAAAACCATATCCAAAAAATCCAAATACATCCATAACATCCAAAATATATACATAACATCCAAAACCAAAAATATATCCAAAAAATCCAAAAATAAATATCTATATCCAAAATCAAACTAATATTCACATTCTATAAAAGTTTGTACGTACAACACCCACTCTTCTCGAACTCTCTCTAAGTTATCCGGTGTATATGACTTCTTCATTTGTAATTTATCTATACCAACTCCAACAATATCACGCATATAACTTAAAACATAATACCCGCATTCCGTGTTTCCGATTTGTTTGGGAGCCGAGGCATTTGTGATTAAGGTTGATTGACCGTTACTTCGGGCTCCTTGATTGTGAAGCTTGAAATCCAAAAAAATCCTTATACGCCAAAAAAAAAAACAAATTAGAAAAGAAGCATTAGTGGAAATGAAATATTTCAAATAACATGTAATTAATTTACCTTTTTATCAACATCCTTAAATCCAATGGGATTTTATTTTTCAACGGATCGAAGAACATCGCTTGATCTTTCCAAAGATCGAAGACAACAAGCATCCAATGTTCATTTAAATTGTACGGCATCAAAACTAGTTGTTTTGGTTTGCAATTTCGTACTATTTTACCGATTTGCTTGACGCGTTCGGATAAATGGGCCTCATCGTTGTTGGTTTGGAGGTAGCAACTCAAACCCGCTTCAACAAAACACATTACTTCACTCCGCTTATTTTTGTCTAATATGGATTGTAGATAACTACGAAAAACAATTATTGGATTAGTTAATAAAATGAAATATTGTATATTGATATAAGAAAAAGAATATAAAAGAAATATTTACCCCATGTAAACCGTTATGCATGACGCGCCTATTTCCTCGTATGTAAGGAATTCTTTAACATCGTCAAACATCACCGGAATACGCTCTACGGCGATACTTGCACAAACTTTGACATTGATTGCATCCCCGTTCGGTAACATTACTCGGTTGGCATGTTGGGCGAGCAATCGAAACTTTGGATTAATCAACGTATATGAAATCTTCTTATCGTCATCGGCGCTAGGTTCACTACCACCACCGACCTTCAACACTTGTGTGACCACCGGGCCGCGACTCTCTTTTGCAATTTCAGTTTCTATTAATCTCTTTGGCCACTTAACGAAGCCCCCTACGGCTTCTTCAATAGTCTTGGCTTCATCGGTGGGAATCGGCAAAAAAGCTTTCTTAATCAAAGCCGTCGCAATGCTCACTCGAACGTTTACATCCTCCAAAGATGAAAAATGAACGTGTTCGGCATTCATGTATGCTCGCCCGTTTGCTACATGAATCGTGCCTCCATTCATGAAATCATCAAGGAGGAGAATGCATTCTATGCTTTCATCCGAACACGGTGTCACCGGCGTGGTTGGATTCATTGAGCAACTTGCTCGAACACTATCGGGTTTGTCGGCAACTTCATGTCGAGATTGTTTATCTAATAAATTCACTAATGTTATTAAAAAATATATATAAAAATATGTGACTTTTTTACTTGTATTAAAAAATTAAAAATTACCTAAAGACGTTACTTCATTAGCCTTGTCTTCATCGCCATCTTTAGCCATGTCTTCATCACCGCCCTTAGCCATCTCTACATCATCACCCTTAGGCATCTCTTCATCAACACCAATATTTTCCTCTTCATTTGTGGGACGTAGGACACTAGGCAACTCGTCATTAGCATCTTTGAGACTCAAACCATTTTGAGTTAAGGCTTTCATAATGAAAGATTTTAACTCACACATTTCTCGACGTAACTTAGTTACCTCGTCACTCGAGTTTGACCGACGAGATACGGAATTGCAACTTGACGAGTATTTAGATTGCCCACGAACACGACCGGGATGTTCCTTAGATTGCAAGACACTTTCCATAGACTCATCTGTAACTTCTTGAGATGATTTTCCCTTCATTCTCGACTCAACCCATAATACCTCTTTTGTAGGCCATTCACCCGTTTCCTCGTACTATTATCAAGAAATACCACAAATTAATTAATAAATATTATGAAACATGGACAACAAAATAAAACATGTAAATCTAACCTTTTGTTGATCAAGTTTTCGATATCCATTTCGGCCGGTTCTAGATTTGTACACGTTCTTCCTCGCTATTTCTTTCCCATTGTCCGATGATTTTTTGAACATATCGGAACGTCTATACTCAACAAATTTTATCCAATCTTCTTCGGTGATATTTCCATAGCGTTTTAAAACGTATTCCGGCCTCTTCAAGACGCTTGGATCATTGAGGTTGTCTTTGACTAGATCGTTGTATAGCTCGTGACGGAATAACCTCGCCGCTTCTCCAACTCTCATAAGACAATTATTCTTAAGTTCGATAGGGACCGTAAATGCTTCACATATTTCGTTCCAAATCCTTTCTTTTAGCTGTTTATGCTCTTTTAGTCTCCAATCGATCATCGAAATTGGAACGTGTTCTCTAGCTAACACGCCAAAATAACTCGATAACTCATCACCCTCTTTATCCAATGGTTCATCTCTATCATTAAATTTGACGTTTATCTTTTTACCAAGAGTTTTAACCTTATTAATCTTGGGCATAAGAGTATTTCTTCTTTTCCCGGGACCATCGATATTGGTGGATCTCCGTTTACCGCTAACGGTACTAGTGGAAGTATTAGACATAATCTATGAAAAAACAAAATTCAACATAAACTCAATTCAAACCAATTCCAACACAAACTCAAACTTCAATTCAATTTCAATTCAAACCAATTTCAATATAAACTCAAATCGAAATTCGATTCCACACTAATTTTCTACATAAATATCAAATTCCATATTCAATTTCTATATAACTTAAACACAAATACACCATTCTAACCTAATTTCAACATAAAAATACAAATTACATAGAAAAAACACTTACCCGGAGTGAAGATGACGAGCACGGAGGCGTGGTGGAGAGATAAAATGTCAATGACGTTGTCGGGACTTGTGGTCGGAGGGTTGTGGTCGGAGGCAAGGTTTTGTGGACTTAGAAATTTGTGGAGAAGAGAGGAGAGAGAAGGACGGCGGCCGAGGAAGAAGAGAGGAGAGAGAGGGACGGCGGCCGAGGAAGAAGAGAGGAGAGAGAGGGACGGCGGCCGAGGAAGAAGAGAGGAGAGAGAGGGACGGCGGCCGAGGAAGAAGAGAGGAGAGAGAGGGACGGCGGCCGAGAAAGAAGAGGAGAGAGAGAGACGACGGCGACGGAGTGGGTGTGGGTCGGAGAGAAAGAGAGAAGAAGAGGGTGGGTCGGAGAGAAAGAGAGAAGAAGAAGAAAAATGAAATTTCTGAAAATTTTGAAAAAAATCGAGTGGGAAAACTGTTTTAGGGTCTGACCGCGATATTTCGCCGCGGCCAAAGTCCAACGTCGCCGCGGCGAGTTCATTCCACAACGGTATGAGGGTCCCGTTGTGGAATATTTCGCCGCGGCCACGTATCTGATTCGCCGCGGCTAAACATTCTGGCCGCGGCGATCTTCATACGTCGTCCCGTTGTGGAATCTATTCGCCGCGGCTAGGTATAGTGTTAGCCGCGGCGAAACATCGCGCACTGGATCTATAAATTAAAATTTCTCGTCATTTTCACTTTCTAATCTCAAAACCTCATTCGGAAACCCACTCCAAACCTAATTCCGACCTGTTCTGCGCCATTCTTGGTTATCACTCTCAACTATAAGTCCAAATCTTGTAAGTTATTCTCCTACTTGCTTTGAATATACTTGTTTTTTATAACTTGGTAATTAGAATGGGTATTTGTTGTAAAATCTAGGATTTTCTATCATTGAAGATGAAAAAATGGATGTGGGAGAATAGATTAACTGAGATATATCAAGAAGGTGTAGATGAGTTTTGTAAATTCGCTAGAGATAATATGGACGGCGTGAAATCTATTCGTTGCCCTTGTGTTCGATGTGGAAATCATAGGCATTTTTCGCTTGATGTTGTTCGAACCCATTTGTTTGCGTATGGAATAATGACCTCCTATCAAAGATGGTACTATCATGGTGAGGTTTTTCGTTCGACGATAAACAATAGCGTTGATGATATTGAAAATGATGTTGATGATATGCCCGGAATGATGAATGATTTGGAGGACGATTTTGTTGACCGGCCGGAGTTGTTTGAGTCGATGATGATTGATGCGGAGACACCATTATACGAAGGGTGTACAAGCTTTTCGAAGTTGTCGTTTTTAGTTACGTTGTTTCATTTGAAGGCGTCGGGTGGTTGGACAAACACTAGCTTTACAAAATTGTTGGAAACACTTAAAGAAGCCTTTCCGAAAGACAATAAAGTTCCTTTAAGTATGTATGAGGCGAAGAAGACTTTGGGCACATTAGGTATGAAGTACGAGAAGTTCCATGCGTGCCCGAATGATTGTATTTTATACAGACACGAGCATGAAAATCTAGATGAATGTCCGATCTGCAAAGAGTCGAGGTGGAAGAAGGGTAAAATGCCACGTGACGGAGTCAAAGGAGTTCCAGTTAAGGTATGTTTTCACTACTCGATTATCAAATACATGTATAGCCTATAATGGTATGCTTCTTATTGTTTTTTTATGATTACAGTCGTTATGGTACATTCCTCCAATGCCACGCTTCCGACGAATGTTTAATAGTGTCAAACACGCGAAGAACATGGTTTGGCACTCCGAAAAACGTGTCAATGATGGTGTTCTCAGACATCCTGCCGATGCTGCCCAATGGAAATCCTTTGATTTTGAGTATAAGGATTTCAGTGCTGATCCCCGAAATCTTCATCTTGGTTTAGCAACTGATGGTATGAACCCGTTTAGCATGATGAGCAGTAAATACAGTGTTTGGCCGGTTATATTGGTGAACTACAATCTCCCTCCAAAACTCTGTATGAAGAGAAAGTTCTTGATGTTAACGCTTCTGATATCAGGATCGAGTCAACCAGGTAATGATATCGATGTTTATTTGGCACCGCTTGTTGATGATTTGAAGATGTTATGGGATAAGGGCTATGAGGTTAAAGACGCTTATCGTGGAGATTCTTTCAACTTACGGGCAATGTTATTGTGGACTATTAACGACTTTCCGGCCTATGGAAATTTGTCAGGATATTCTGTGAAATGCTCGATTGGTTGTCCTATTTGTATGAAAGACACATCTTCCATTCGGTTGAAGCATAGTAAGAAGACTGTTTTTCTCGGGCATAGAAGATTTTTACCAAGAGACCACCCATTTAGAAGGTTAAAACAAGCATTTGATGGCAACACAGAAGAACGGCTCCCTCCTCGAATTTTGTGTGGTGAAGATGTCTACGAGATGGTAAAAAACGTCAATGAAGTCCTTGGAAAAAGAAAGCGTCGTGCTAGTACTAAAGAGTCGTTTCAAGAGAATCCTTGGAAGAAGAAATCGATATTTTATGACCTTCCGTATTGGAAGACGCACTACGTTCGGAATTGTCTGGATGTTATGCATATCGAGAAAAATGTTTGCGAATCCGTTATCGGTACTCTTCTTGATGATCCACATAAATCGAAAGACGGAATAAAATCTAGAAGGGATCTCAAGGAGCTGAATATAAGAAGTATTTTGCACGCCGATGAGGAGGTCGGACAAAAAACTAAATTTCCAGCGGCTAAGTATACTCTAGATCGGAAGGAGAAGAAGAAGTTGTGTAAATGGTTTGCGTCTATCAAAGTTCCCGATGGTCATTCTTCAAACTATACGAGATTTGTATCTATGAAAGATTTGAGACTTATTGGAATGAAGACTCACGATTGTCATGTGCTTCTACAACAAATGTTACCTCTCGCCTTGCGTGGAATTTTGTCACCCGATGTGAGATTTGCAATATCCAAGATATGTGTATTCTTCAACTCGATTTGCTCGAAGGTTATTGATCCTACTCGGTTGGATTCCATGCAATCGGAGTTGGTAAAAACTCTATGCATGCTAGAGAAGTTTTTCCCACCTTCGTTTTTTGACATCATGATTCACTTAACTGTTCACTTGGTACGTGAAGTGAAATTATGTGGGCCCGTATTTTTACGTTGGATGTATCCAATCGAACGTTACATGAAAGTGTTGAAGAGTTATGTGAAGAACTACAATAGACCGGAAGGGAGCATAGTAGAAAACTATATAGCTGAGGAGTCCGTTGAATTTTGTTCGGAGTATTTAACTAATGCAGACGCGATTGGGTTGCCAAAGAACACAAGTCATGAATCAAAAGCTTTATCTACAGGTATGTTTTCTGACACTTTCTTTTGTGTATTTAACTTATTCATGAGAGGACCACTACTTATATGAGTGGTTATGTATAGGTACTTATTCTATCGTCAACCGGAAAGAGTGGGAGCAAGCCAGTCTCCATGTCTTGCATAACGTTTCCGAGGTCACGCCGTTTGTGGATATTCATTTGAAAGAATTGAGGGCAAATGATCCAAAAAGAGCTAAAAATGAAAAATGGTTACAAGAAGAGCACAATCGTTTGTTTCAGAAGTGGCTTGGAAAACGATTATTTCAAGAATCAGGACATTCAGAAACGTTGAGCAAAATATCTGGTGGTCCTTCGTCAATGGTTACAAGGTACACTGCTTGGTCTGTTAATGGTTTTACTTTTTACACCAAAGAAAGAGACAACAAGCATCCCGTTCAAAATAGTGGTGTTACATTACTTGCTGAAGCATTACACGTTTCTTCGGCAAAGGATAAAAATCCAAAAAAAGCTTTTATGAACTATTATGGGTACATTGAAGACATTTGGGAACTTGATTATTGTGGGCTACGAATAGCTTTGTTTAAGTGCAAATGGGCAGACAACAATCATGTTAAAGTTGATAAAGACGGAGTTACGATTGTCGACTTTCGACGTACAAGTTACGAGAATGATTCATTTATTTTGGCCTCACAAGCAACTCAAGTGTTTTACGTACCAGAACCCGTCAATCCAGATTTGTCATTAGTGGTTCACATGAAAGCG
Source organism: Urtica dioica subsp. dioica (assembly GCF_054948205.1). Classification (NCBI taxonomy): domain Eukaryota; kingdom Viridiplantae; phylum Streptophyta; class Magnoliopsida; order Rosales; family Urticaceae; genus Urtica; species Urtica dioica. The sequence goes on from NC_142762.1 coordinate 36,160,883, forward strand.
AGAAATATTGAAGAAGATGAAGACGACAACATGTCTAATATCCCCCCATTCACATCCGGCTTGCCACTTGTTGATGAAGAGATCGAAGATTTTGATGATGATGATGTTTCTCATTTACATCGTTCGGATATCAATCATATTTTAGTGTGAAAACAAAAAAAATATGTATTTTAGTTTATTTTATGATATACACTTTATATAATTATTGTTAATATCCTGTTGATAAATACTAATATGGCCGCTTCCAAGACTATAAAACGTCAAGGCTTAAAGTTCCAGAGTCTATGTTTTTTAGGAACCCACTTCGCCGCGGCCATGTTCAAAACACGCCGCGCCAAGATGTCTCGCCGCGGCAAATAGAACGACTGGCCGCGGCGAAATAAGTTCCAGAGTCTATGTTTTTTTAGGAACCCATTTCGCCGCGGCCATGTACAAAACACGCCGCGGCCAAGATGTCTCGCCCCGGCAAATAGAACACCTGGACGCGGCGAAATAAGTTCCAGAATCTATGTTTTTTTAGGAACCCTTTTCGCCGCGTCCATGTACAAAACACGCCGCGGCCAAGGTGACTCGCCGCGGCCATGTACAAAACACGCCGCGGCTAAGATGTCACGCCGCGGCCAACAGAAGACCTGGCCGCGGCGAAATAAGTTCCAGAGTCTATGTTTTTTTAGGTACCCATTTCGCCGCGGCCATGTACAAAACACGCCGCGGCTAAGCTGTCACGCCGCGGCCAAGAGAACACCTGGCCGCGGCGAAATAAGTTCCAGAGTCTATGTTTTTTTAGGTACCCATTTCGCCGCGGCCATGTACAAAACACGCCGCGGCTAAGATGTCACGCCGCGGCAAATAGAACACCTGGCCGCGGCGAAATAAGTTCCAGAATCTATGTTTTTTAGAAACCCAATTCGCCGCGGCCATTTATAAACACGCCGCGGCGAAGATGACTCGCCGCAGCCAAAACAACATGTGGCCGCGGCTAATGTGTTCTTCATCGGGGAGAATCTATAGTTATTACTTTTTAATCTGAAGTAATATCAAACACAATCAATACATAAATTTTAAATACTCAAATCATCCATTCAATACCATAACAAGTCTCAAACATAAATTCATACAATACCATAACGAGTCTCAAACACAAATTAAAATCTGAAACAAGTATCAAACACACATAAAGACATAAATATTTAAGTCTCACACACATAAAAAAAAGATGAAAACAATTATTAAACTTAGAAGGTTTCAAAAAACACATAAAAAAATTTACTCGTCGTCGTTGTCATTCGTAGGTGGTTGTGGTGGTGGTGGTGGTGGCCCCGGGTACTGAGGAGGTGCCATATGCGGTGGCCATTGCGGTGCTTGCGCCTGATAGTATGTGTATTGAGGATATGGAGGAAACCGGTATTGATTCTCCTGATTGATGTCCCATCGACCAATCATCTCGTTCAATCCTTCGAAAGCCGCGGCGCCATATTGTCCTTGTTGGTACATGTAGTCTTGGGTGTGTTGATACCCGCCAACGAGATAGTGGCTACACCGAGCAATGTACTTTTGGGTGGCGGGATCATACCCCGGAGGTGGTTGTAAACACAACAGTGGCTCGTTGAGTGACGGTTCATCCTCATCTTCTTCATCCTCTTCCTCCTCTTCCGGCTCTTTGACAATGTATCTCTCGATCGTCTTGTCATTAATAGGCGCCCCACACTTCTTGGTTGTGTCGTGTTTTGCGCCTCCAACACCGGCATTCAGACACAAGCCGTAGATGATTGACGGATACGGCAACCCATTTTTGATATTCTTGTAGTCGATTCTCTTCATCCAATTGTAGATGAATCGACCGACGTTGATGGTGTTACCACGAATGATGCAAAACAAAAGATGGACATGTTCCTCGTCGAGACGGGTGAAGTGCTTTATCGGAAAGAGACGGGAGCAAATGAAATAAATCCACGTTTTTGCGAGCCTGTAAATTAAACACCGTTATATTTAAAACATGCAATTAATAGAAAAAATAAACACCGTTCTATTTAAAACATACAATAGATAAAATAATACAAGCAAAAAAGAAGAAAAGTCTAACCTCGTCAGTGATTTACGGAAAAGCTTTCTAACTCCTTTGTCCATGACCCAATTCTCTCCTGGAGTAGTCAACACACTCAACATTTCATCGAGATTAGGATTTCTCAACCATTGTCGATAACCCTCATTCTCGAATTCGATGTCCGGGGTTCCTAGCAATGCGTTGATGGCTCCGACACTACAATCAACGTCTACACCACGAACCGTCACCACATCATCCTCGTGATCTGGTAAGTTCGCGTAGAATTCGTACATGAGCGTAACGTTTGCTTTGTGCTCGGGTGTGGCACAAAATTTTCTCCAAGAGAAACCTTCGATGGTATTGTTGATTTGAGCCCCTATAGGCGTGGTTGAGCTCACCTTCAACCCTCGTTCAAAGATCGGACTTCGTTGAACGAGGATGTCGTAGCGTTCTTCTGCGGCCTTGCTAGTGAATACCCGACTATTATAATCCACTACGGGTTCGGGTTCGGCTTGACGAGACCTCTTATTTTTTTTGTGGGGGGGCGAGAAGAGCTAGGGGCGGCTTCTTTGTGACCGGCGGTTGTCTTTGAACGGCCCATTTTCACCTAATTGAACAAATCATTTCAAACTCAAATTCAACAACATTTTCAAACAATAAATCATCTTCAACACAAAATTAAACTCAATTCAACACTAAATACATATAAAAACACATTATATTCAAATAAATAAAACATAAAACTCATCACAAACACAAATTCAAACTCAAATCCGACCTCAATTTAACTACAATATCACAATACAACTCATTTTAAATCTAAAATAACATTATACCCAAAATCATAAATTAGAACAAAAAACCCAAAATAAAAAACCCTAATTTCGGCCAAATCTACACCCCCAATATCATAAATTACAACCAAAATCAACCAAAATCATAAATTAGTTTATAAATCACACAAAGTATTCATAAAAATTAGGATTTTGATATGAAATTGAGATAAAAACATACCTTGATAAAAGAATTAGGTGGGAGAGAGAGCAAGGGAGGCGACACCGAGAGAAAGAAAGAAGAGCACGGCGAGATTTTGCTTCGGCGAGGAGGGCGGCGAGATTTGGCGGCGGCGAAATGGCGGCGAAGTCTCAAGGTTGGTTTGGGAGGAGAAATGGTACAGAATCGGCCGAAATGAAGGTCTTAGGCGAGAGAAAGTGTAAAAAATGAAAAAAGAAATCGAAATGAGGCTTTTATAGTGAAGCCCTAAAATTTTTTACGACATTTCGCCGCGGCGAGTTTCAGCCGTCGCCGCGGCGAAATGTCGTAAAAAATTTCCACAACGGGTTACTGTCCCGTTGTGGAATCGATTCGCCGCGGCGACTCATAAGTTTCGCCGCGGCGAGATGTCTGATTTCATACCTTTCCCACAACGGTACAGTGTACCGTTGTGGAAAATGTTGGCCGCGGCGAGTTTGAGCCTTGGCCGCGGCGAGATCCAACAACGGGTCACTGTACCGTTGTGGAATGTCCAGAATTCCACAACGGTACTACAGTACCGTTGTGGAATCATAAAGATTCCACAACGGTACTGTGGTACCGTTGTGGAATCCTGGATATTCCACAACGGTACGGTGACCCGTTGTTGAATCTTGGACATTCCACAACGGTACGACTGTACCGTTGTGGAAGCATATAGATTCCACAACGGTACTGTGTTCCGTTGTGGAATTTCCGTTGTGTAATCCAACATTTGTAGTAGTGGGAGTTAAATTTTGTGTTCACCTAAGAACTACTATGTGTGGGTATATATATACATATTTACCATGCCATGTGAAAAGTTGTCACCAAATATTGAAAAGAAAAAAATAGGTGTGCATGCGTAAAAATTGTCTACATGATTTTCACCGTAATTGACTCAAAAAGTTTCTATTGAACCAACAAGGAAAAATAATAGTGGCAGCAGTGTTTGAAAAGAAATTGTGAAATAGGGCTGTACAAAACCGAACCGAAAATCGGATAAAACCGATATCCAAACCGAACCGAAACCGAAATTTGGAGCCACGTCAGCTAACCGAAATTCGGATTCGGATAACCGATCCGGTTTACAAAACTGGACCGGATATCGGATTTGATTTTGGAAAAATCTGGATATCGGATATTTAACCGATTTTTTTTAATTAAAAATAAATATATATTAAAACAAATTTATGTCACTATTATTAACACATGATGGTCAAGTTGTCATGGAAGAACAAACTTCTCATATATCAACTCATACTGCTACTATAACTTGATTATGTGATCTATAAAGATAACATACAAATTCAATTGTTGTATGGTTTATTATGATCATTAGGGTAGTAATTTTAATTTTATATTATGATATTTACATGTGCAGGTAGTTGAGACGAGTGTCCTTTTGAATTTTATTTTTTTTACTCAGTTTTAAATTATGTATTGTCATTTTGGAGCTTTATAAGAGACGAGTACTCTTTTTTTGAATTTTTACAAACCGGATTTGGATTTTAAAAACTGGATATCCATTTTACAAAACTGGATATTAAACTGGATCTGAAATTTTACAAACTGGATAACCGAATTTTAAAAATTGGATACTGGACTGGATACTGGATTTAAGAAACCGGATAACCGAATATTCGGATAACCGAATTTCGGTTTTAGACTAAATTGGACCGGATACTGGACCGAGTTTTTAGAAACCGAAAATTCGGATTCGGATACTAAAACTGTCAAAAACCGAACCGAACCGATCCAGTTTCACCCCTATTGTGAAATATTGTATCCATTTACATTATATCATCTTCAACATATTTGAGTTATGCCAAAAAAAAAAAATCAAAATCAATCATGTACATAAGTATATTATAAGACTTATACGCGCGCGTGCACGCAGACACATATAATAACTTTATATTTTAAATATATAAGCACTTATAATCACCATTAATTAATTTGAGCCCCTTATAATCGTTGAAACGTGTCGATAGATATTTCAATGCGAAGATAATAATAATAATAACAGTAATAATAATTAAAAATATTATTAATAATACTAAATTCTAGTTTATTTCGGTGTTACACTGCATGTCCTAATAAAACCACGTGATGGCGTATGAACAAAAATTAGAAGAGGTTGGCTCCTAATTACAAATCTTATGAATTTATATTATAGTCATTGTTCGCCAAAATTGATGGTTTTCATATTTCAACGACGGAGAGTAACTGCGTTCTTGCGATAAAGAATGTCATGTGTGACTCATCCGACTGATGATCATCATCATCTTTGACGTTCGCGAGATGTTAGAGGTGGGTGGTGGCACGTGCAACCATGTAGAGTCATCAAACGCTCGAGAGTGTAATGTTCTTGTTGTAATGTGTCACAATACCTGCTCGGGAGTTTAATTTATCCAAAGGTGGTCTAAAAAATTTGTGCAACTCAAACACCTTTACCTAAAATTATAGAATTGTGGTTTCAGCACAATACTTTCAAGAACAAGATTAAGATTCACTGGATGGACAACAACAAGATCTATGAAATAATTCATCATTATTAACTGAATGATATCCTTGATCATATAACAATACAAACTACATGATACATAAATAATGAAAAACCAAAACACGATAAAACGTCTACTAGCTTAAAAATAGTTGCGATTGTCCTCGGTAAACGGGAACAACACTCGCCTTTGAAAACCTCGCCGAAGTTGAGGCGTAAATTTTTTTTTAGAATTCAAGAAAAAGTCATCATGACGATCCATTTATTATTGGTAAAAAAAATTGACACTTATTCAATATTACATTTGAGAGTCCAAAGAAGTTGGCTAAATAAATTACTACAATAATAATGTCAACTTTTTTATAGTCGTATTCAATCAAACTATACTAAACATCTCACAGATGTAACAAGCAAATATACTTTAAACTTCAACCTCAAATACATATTAAAAAAACAGTTTTTTTTTAACCTTCAACTTGTTGTAACATGAGAAAATGGTGATCAAGTTCAAGACTTGCATACATAAAAGCTTCTAGAGTAATGGCGATCAAGTTCTCCCCATCTGGTAAATGACAAAAGCAATACGTGATATAATTATAAATATAGATTGGCTTGGACTTTGAGCCATGCGTTATAAATATTAATGATTTTTGTAACATGTCATTTCTTTTCATAAAAAGGCTAAAAATGCAATTCAATATAAATATCTTTGCCTTCTCATATCTCTATCAATCTCGCATCATGTTGTATCACTTGAAGTCCCATATCATCATGTTGCATTAAATAAAGGGTCAATGACGATATGTACGTAAAACTCTTTATATATATATATATATATATATATATTTAACTTCCACGAATTGTCGTGGTTTATATATATATATATATATATATATATATATATATATATATATATATATATATATATAAGCAATCACAAATTAGTAATTTTAAATAGTGACAAATTTATAAATTACCAATTCGTTTATATTGATTGTTGCTTGGGTGATTACAACCACGACAATTCGTGGAAGTTAAATATATATATATATATATATATGTATTTTTTTTAAACGTGGACGGTACCACGGAATTTTATTAATAAGCACTCACTTGTGACGGAGGAAAACCGTGGTTATAGAAATATTTTTTAACAAATAAACAGAAAAAAAGAAGAAGGTAAAGAATACAGATTACACAAATTTTTTATGATATCTATATCCCGTGTCATCTTTTACAATCAAATATCGAATATGAGTCGGTAAACTATCAGAATTAAAAATAGTAAAACCATCCAAAGAAAAACCAAGCTTACTAAGCGAGTCACCGACCATGTTCTCCTCTCGATACACATGTTTGATGCAAACGTTCGTTAAGGCTTTCGAGATCATGTTCCATCGACACCCAATATACCAAGGAGGTTTAACTTTACCAGTAAGAGAATCAACAAGGACTTTTGAATCACTCTCAATGGTAGTGATATCCGACCAAAATTCCGAGAGGTTGAGAATGCTAGTTATCAAACTTTCTGTCTCCGCATCCAGACTAGTTGTAGCCTTGATCGGACCTGCAAAACCACATATAAACGTACCTCTTCCATCACGGATGACACCTCCGATTGCCCCATAACCATCGCGGAAAGCACCATCAATATTCAACTTAAAGCCTTCGTTCGGCGGCTTCCATGAAAGCCACGTAGCGCTGCGAAGTTTATTATCATCTTTCTTCAGTTCTATCATTTGTAGAAGAGATATATAATGCTCAATATTACGCTGAATCTTTTCCCGAGTCATGGATCCATCATCAAATCGGCTAAGACATCTGGCCTTCCAAATTTCACAGAGAATCACACAAGCCCCTTGAATTTTGCGTCGAACCAACTGATTCTTTATATTACCCGTAAACCAGTTATCAACGAAGTGAGGGATAGTAATCTCTCTGTTTGTATCAAGGTTCTAAACGCCGGAGAAATTCGCCGAAATTCGCCGGCGAAGTCGCTGCCGGAGCACTGACGGCCGACGAAGGTGTGTTTTGTCGTTTCGCCATCGGATGTCATCGGAAATCAGCGAAACGACGTGCCGTTCGGCAACAAAAATGGCCGACAATTTTCGCTGTATTTAAAGAACTAAAGTTCGCAGTTTATCGTGGCTTATTCGTGATATTCAGGGGAAAAAGAAAATCGTGGGTGAAGTCTGAAACAAGAGAGAGAAAAGAGAAGAGAGAAGTGAGAAGATAAAAGAGGGGAGAAAGGAGAGAGGAGGGTAAAAACGTGTAAAAAGAAAAGAAAAAGCAGCTGCCTTTTCTTTTATATTATTTTTTATTTTCTTTTTATTCATTCTTTATTCTTTATTTGTATGTATAATATAAATATTATATTATAATATCAAATGCTTCCTCATGTTTTGCTATTATTATAATCTTATATCAACACCACACGCAAAGTGTTATATTAAAAAATGATGGTATGTATAATATATATATATATATATATATATATATATATATATTTTTATATATATATATATATATATATATATATATATAATATGAAGTATGAACGTTGTCCCTGAGACATTTCCTCACGTATATGTATATATATTTGATCTATTATTTTAATATCATTTTTCTAAACCTCTTTTTACAAATATATATATATATATATATGAAAATAAAATATTAATTTATAATTTAGTTGTGTTTCTTAAATAATTTTAATTTGAATAAATGATTAGTCCAAATTGTATTTAAATCATTTTTTTCATTTATAATTTAGTTGTGTTTCTTAAATAATTTTAAATTGAATAAAAGATTAGACCAAATTGTTAAATATCATTTGTGTTATTAGTTAAATACTATCACATTGAATGCACATCCGTCAATGTATACTTTGAAAATTAAAAGTATTATACAACAAAATTAAGTTTTTAAGTATATAGAATTTATATACAAAAAACTCAAAAGAAATAAATACTGATACATAAAAATACATAATACATATATAGATATTATTAAAACTTAAATATCATATATTTTACATGTTTAAAAATTGAATACTTATTATTTTCCGTCTTTTAAATATTTTGTGGTGTGACTTTAAGTGTGAAATATATGTGGTTGATATGTATGATTTGTAGTCTTTTAAATTTGGATTATATTTACAAGTATTTTTCTACGAGTTTATTTTGTAACATTATTTCCATTCGATTTTCCATCGGCATGTCGGTTTTCCATGGAAAACGGCATTTCAGTTGCCATTTTACACATTTTTTCCGTTCGGTTTTCCGTCGACGTGTCGATTTTCCATAAATCAGGAGGCTCGAAACGGCGCCGAAAACGGCATTTTGAACCTTGGTTTGTATGTTTAAAAACCCCACGAAACACATGCCATATCTTCTTAGCAATCTCACTAGTAAAAAATAAATGAGTGCTCGTTTCAGCCCCGTGAAGATCACAACAATGACATTTAGAAGCCATAGGAATCCCAAGTTTAATTATTCTGTCATCAGTAGGTATGGCTTGGAACCACATTTTCCAAACGAAAAAGCAAATTTTCGTCGGGGTATGTGAATTCCAAAGCTTGACATTCCATGCAAAGTTACTTAAACCGGTACTTGGGTAGAACTTCCAAAAATAATATTTTAATGTGGAAAAAGTCCCAAAGTCATGAGGTTTCCAAATCAGATTATCACACTTATCAGAGAGGCTCGTACATTGGATTTGTGACCAAATATCAAGAGGAACAAGACACTTTACCCGATTTAGCGAGGTCTGATTTTTTAGGATATATATATATATATATATATATAAAAGCTAGATTTTAACATAACGGAATAGTAAAAACCCAAAGGGTATTTATGTACAATTCCTCTAATAATAAAATAATAATTTTTTTATTATAGATTTTCTGATTGATTATTTAGCCAATTTCTCATTAATGAATTGCTTTGTTTTTATTTTTTTATTTTTTATATAGTCAAACTTTATTTGCAAACGATAATCCAAATTAAAGTTCGAAACCTTGTCTAAAAACGAGACGAGTTAATTTTAGCTATAGATTTGTCAAACATATGTCACTCATGCTTATATTATGTTGCTTTCAACGACCCCAATACATGAAGAACTCCACAGAACAATCAATTTTTAATTAAACAATCATGAATAGTTCATCAATTCTCAACACTAAAATATAGATAAAATCTAACAATCGCTATTAACAAAACACCACAAACTCAATTCACGTTTGAGTTTCAAGTTCAAAAATCCCATTTGTAATAAGCCCTAATAATACTAATAATAATAATAGTAATAATAATAATAATAATAATATTATTATTATTACTATTATTATTATTAGTATTATTAGGAACACAACGTAAATACCCAATACTTTATGGTTTTTATTATTTTAAAATCTAGTCTCCATGTGTCATTTACGGTATTGGTGGAATTCAAATGAAATGTTTGATATATATGCCGGCATAAAGAAAGGGATATATAATTTTAAAAAGGAAACGTCCACTACTACAAATTCACATTTCTGGTGCAGAAGGGTATTAGGTGCGCCATGTCGCACCTAAGCCCATATTTGGTGCGACATGTCGCACCGGATACTCATCCGGATGACAAAAAATTTCGCTAATGTTAAGTGTTATTCGGTGCGACTTTGTCGCACCTAATAGTAAATTGTCGCATCTAATACTTTTTGATAAGTGTATAGGAAAAAAAATTAGGAATTAATTTTTTTTATTTTTTAGAATGAATTTGTATTTTTAATTAACAATTCACTTTTCAGAATATTATTTCTAATTTAGAACTTTGTTAATTAATTTTTATTTAATTTTAAATGAATTTCGATTTAATTTTCTAATTTCTGATTTTGTAATTTTTTAAATTAAAATAACATATTCGGTGCGACAATGTCGCACCGAATATGATGGCAGGAAGGATATTAGGTGCGACAATGTCGCACCCAATATGAATTTACCCGCCAATTTCTATAAATTTGGCAGGAAAATAGCTTGGGCATTCGGTGCGACATGTCACACATGAAAGTGTCGCACCTAAAGGTATGATTATTAGGTGCGACATGTCGCACCTAATGCCTTTAGCGACGGGCTTTTAGGTGCGACTTTGTCGCACCTAATGTCACACCTAATAAACTATTAGGTGCGACTTTTGACATATTTGGTGCGGCAATCGTCGTACCGGATGACTATTTTTGTCCTAGTGGTCAGCATAAATCCCAAATATTTTCGTGATCATACATATAAATCTCTAATTTTTTTTTTCGTGGCAAAACTAACTGTTGTCTACTTTCATTTGTACCGTTGCTTCTTTGCTGTTAATTTTTAACAAAAGTACATATGTCACAATCCTATGTGACGACATAATTTTATATAAAAACTCGAATAAAAAATTAATATAAAAATCAGAGAAGTAATTAAAATAGAGCAAGAAGGAAAAGACGTTTATATATGGAAGCGCATGGTGGCGATGAGTCGATTGTGTTCTATACCCAAATTGATTTATTATTTGTAGAATTTTCTCAAATATACGGGGTGACATCAATTAACTGTTTTAATTAGTTTAATTTTATTTCGGTTTAGTGGACTATTTTTTTTTTTAATAAAATTAAACTTTATTAGAATCTTAAAAGAAGTTAAGAGACCAGCTAGTTGCAACAAATTCTTGTAGTTTTTTTTAATAAAAAAAAATATATTCAAAAGAAAAACCTAGAAGAGAAAATTACAGAGAATTGAAATTCCACAAAATTAAATCAACTATACCAATTAATATAAAGCTAAGGTCTAAGAACCGCCGAGACATAGGTACACGAGATTAGACGAAAGGAAGACTAGCTCTTCCAAAAGAAAGACTAAGCGAAAGAAGAAAAATCGAAGGGGGCGAGATGAATTGTAAGAAACGAGTCTCCCTCACTCAGTCTTGAGCTCGCCTATGAAGAGGGAGGATGGCGTTCGATGTCGTCCAAGGGATGGGACAACGGGTTGAGGAAATGATTCTAAAACCCTAGTTGCATTGCATAGTGAAGTTTTTTTTTTTCTTTTTCAATACTACAATAGTTAAACCCAAAACAAGAGTACATGTGCAGAGATATAGGTTGTGTTTGGTAGTTAACTCAAAACTGTTTTTGTTTTCTATTTTCTAATTTTTGTAGTTGTACTGAAAAATTATTTTGCAGTTGTTTTCAAAAAGCTGTTTGGTACAATTTTCATTTTTTTTTTAGAAAGTGAAAAAACTGAAAAAAGTATTTGATATAGTTTTCATTTTTGTTTTTTAAAGAATGAAAAGAGAAGATGAGGAGAAAGATGAGAAAAGAGAAGAAATTTTTTTTCAAAAACACATTTTATTTGTTTTCAGTTTTCTTTACTTTTTTCCAAAACAACTTCGAAATTTTTTGAAATTTTTTTCCGAAAACACCTTACCAAACACATTTTTCAGTTTTGTTTCATATTTTCACTTCTTGAAATAACCAAACGCTCTCATAGTTTCCCAACCAAAACGCCGTTATCAATAAATACGACACTTCCGTTTTTTTAACACGATGTGACGGCCATTCATTGATGTCCAAATAAAAGGCATATATGTTTGTGAAAAATTAAAGGTCTTGTCTCCTTAAATTTGCCACAACCAGTAAAAACAGAAAGATTAAATCACACTCAAACAAGAAAAAGAAAAGAAAAAAAAAACAAAAAAGAGCGATTAAATTTCCCACACACACTAACAGTCTCTACACACGCACACAAGAATAAAACAAAATAAGCACATAAAAAAACAACAAATCACCACCACAAAAGTCACAAACCACAACAGCAACGCTCCCGATCCCCACGTCCACAAAAAGCGCGTCACACCCACGCGTGGAGTTAGTTCCCCTTAAACAAGCGCGTGGTTCTCACCCGCGATTCCCGCCGAAAAAAGACGAGTCGAGAAAGAACGATGACGTCGCGGCTCACCAGCGTCACACGCCTCGCAGCTTTCCAATCAATCCATCACCGTCATAAACCAAACCCAGCCTTTGAGTTAACCCCAAACAATCGTACGGCCCAAAACCAAAGGAAAAAAAAAAAAAAGAAACATCTGAACTTCTGTTGCCCATCGATCAATCGAGCCAGGCGAAGCAGATGCAACCGGCGCGCGGCGGCGAGGGAGGTCCGAGCCGAGCGGGGCTGAGCCGGTACCGCTCGGCTCCGGCGACGTGGCTCGAGGCCCTACTCGAGGACGAAGAGGAAGATCCGCTCCGGCCGAGCCAGTGCTTGACTCAGCTACTCGCCGATAACCCTTCCAAAGTCAACACCGGCAACAACAACAACGGAGGTCTCTTCGCCGCTTCGTCTTCCTCGGCCGATCTCGCCGCCGCGGCGTTCGAGTCGGGCTTCGCGAGGCAGAACAGCTTGCCGGCGGATTTCGGCGCCGCTCACGACGGCTTGTTCTCCGGCTTCGGAGTCGGCGCTCCGGCGGGGTTCAATTTAGCGCCGACGAGGAGTCTGGACGCTTCTTCGACGAAGCGCTCCAGAGAGTTGCTTGCCCCAATAGTAAGTCAGCCCTCATTTGTACACATTAGCGGTTTTCCCGGTAAACCTTTTTTAATAAATGCTATATATGAAATAAAAGTATGTAATAATTTGGGGGGAAATGAAATGAATGGGTGTGGCAGAAAATGGAAGAAGGAGGACAGGTGTCAGGGCTGATAGATATGGAGATGGACAAGCTTTTCGAGGACTCAGTGCCGTTAGGAGTTCGGGCCAAGCGTGGCTGCGCTACGCATCCCAGGAGCATTGCTGAGAGGGTACTCATTTTTTTTTTTTTTTTTTTTTTACTTTTTCTTTATTATTACTGTATTAATTTCCCTTTATTTGTGTAATTTTTTTTTTTTTTGTTAATTAGGTGCGAAGGACTCGAATTAGCGATCGTATACGGAAACTTCAGGAGCTTGTGCCCAACATGGATAAGGTTATAATTATATATCACTCCTTGGAAACTATAGTAGAATAGTGTGATAATTCTTGGTCAATTAATCCACTTATGCTAACTCATGTGTGTTCAGTATATAATATACTTGGATATGATCTCTGAAAAAGAAGTAGCTGAGTAAAGTTACGATTTGTTTTTTTATTACACTGAAAGAAGGCTCTAAGGTTCATTTATTCAATTTTTACTTTTTATTACGTAATTTTATATCATAATATATGTGTATGATGTATGTTAGAAATATAAGCATCTCAAATTTCACTCTGATCATTTCTACGGTTAAGGTATGTATTATAGTTCTCAGTTGTTAATCTCCTTTTTCTCAATGCTCTAAGTATGGAAAAGGAAATGTATACTTGATCACTATCATAGTATTATCATGTTTAGATGTGATAATTTTAGTGTGATCCTGAGATATATGTGTTCGTTAAAATCAGTGTGCGAGTTAGATTCTATAGGTTATGATTTACTATTTCTTGGTTCACCACAGTGAAACATCAAAAATACTAAACCAGCTGTACGGTACGAAATAAACTGCTTCATATCCTTAATACAGTAAAGCATATAAAAAAATAATAATTATGATGTCTCCCCTTGATAAAATTTTGGAGCTGTAATAATGTTTTTTTTCTTTATCCTCGTCCGGGTATTTAATTTCGCAGCAAACGAATACAGCCGATATGTTAGACGAAGCAGTGGAGTACGTGAAACACCTTCGAAAGCAGATTGAGGTACCATCTGATGACTCAGGCACAAGAGAACTGTAATATATTTTTTACCCAAGTAAATTAGAATTTACTTAGTTACTGCTTTTTGAACTGTAAACTATATTACGAGTGGATAATTGGATGCTCTAAAAATGGAGTTTTTGTGCTAACTTTTTTTGTGCCTTGGAATTGCCAGGAACTCTCAGAGCATCAACGGAGATGCAAGTGCACGAATAAATAACACCCATTGTTACGAGGTATTTCAACAATGCCTCTGCGAATGTTATTTATTTAGTGTAATATGCTAGACTTTTGAGAGACGTTGGTGATATTTTGGTAGGGAATGCCCTATTTGATACATATATTCTTCTCCAATGTGTTGATGGGTTTGGGGATTGTGAATTCGCTTTATTATGGCGATAACGTCTAGTATGTGTATAAATTTAGTGTTGTTTAGGTCGTCTAAGTATGGCAGTTTTAGTCTTTTAAGCTTTTTTGGGTATGAAATGTTAAGTCACGATTCGTTATTATTTTTTAGCATTAAAACCCTATAATTTATGTCAAAGGGTGAAAATCAATAAAGCAATTTCCTATTAGTAAGAGTCTTTCTAGCAGTTTCTTCTCTTTTCTTGTTTTAATTTAATCGATTTTTATTATTTTATATCTCGAACCTGCTCGATTTTCTATAACATAATACTGATCGAAAGTATGTAGTTGACAATATAAAAAAGGAAAACACGTGGTTTTGGGTTATTTGTCGTCGAATGTTCCCAAAGGTGGTTGATTATATCAAATTTCTGGCAACATTATCACGTTAATTCCTAACAGTTTAAGGGATACAAATCTCCAGTTCGTGTTAATAGAGTTTCCTAATGAAACGTCCCAAAGTGAATTGGTGCACGCAGGTGTTTCCAGTGACAGAAAATTGGGCATATATGGTATATTGCAATTTATTAATGGTACTAATCAACAAAATCAAAGTACCTAATCTTTCTAGCAAAGTTCATGTGGGTCGGATTAATCGCCAACATGTCGAAACACTTTGACCTTCTCATTTAGTATCTTTTTAAAGTGCTTCCCACAAATGACTTCTTTATTCTCTCTCATATACACATACGCGCACATAAACGTGTATGTGTACTCTGCAAATACCTTGCTTAATTTCACTTCTCACATCTTCGAACACAATGACATAAAGGTGATCCAAAGAGAAAAGCAGTTGAATGAGAACTAAGAGTATCACACATCAAACAATACTGAAAGATAACTTCACGAATTAAAGAACTCTCTCATTGAGGTGCTCGACTTCAAAAAAAGACATTTGTAGATGTTAGTATTTTCGGTGATCTAAAAGCGTAGCATTTTAATGTTATTTAAATGCGAGTCGACTCATAAAAATATCGCACTTAAAGTTATTCGAAGCGAGTTTTCATATCTATTCTTAGATATGATATACATACGTTGGAATTTACGTCTATATTGTCTCCAACCTATAGCTTATTCCGTACATCAGATGCAAAAATAATGCACTTAAATATAAATGTTTGACATAACTCAGTCATTATGGCGGAATTAAAAAACAATTCTTATTTGATAGAAACTAGTTTTTAGAAACCTAAGCAGCGAGCACATATATGATAATATGTAAAGCACTAATAAACTATATTGAACTAATCTTTTGTAGCGTGTTTGAACTTTGACAAGCCTTAGACTTATGGAACACAACCTCCGCTCCTTGATCTTGATGGAATGTTTACAAGCAACTACAAAAAGAGTCTTCACATAAGTTAAAAGAAACGTGTCTAGAATTTGTGTATGAGAACTGACAACAAGTGAATCAAGTAACTAAAAATTATTTTCTTAGTCAAATGATTACTTTGTATTATAGTCCAACTTAAGAGAAAGCTATGGTTGTGTGTGTATATATATATATATATGTATATATGTGTGTATATATATATATATATAAAATTATGATTAGTCAAAGACAAGATATCGCACATAATGTAGGGTCAATGTATGCGACAATCTGTTCTGATGCAATAGATGAAAAATATAAAATAGTGCGTAAAAGTAAATGACACTATAAAGCAGTACTCTGGGATGCAATTTGCCTAGTGGAAAAGAAATTCACTATATGAAATATAGTCAATAGTACACGATGGTCTTATATGAGCAATCCCCGCTTCAAGACCTTTTTCTTGTTACTATCTGTGAATTTCAACTCAGGCTCCCCTTGAATCTGAGTTCCCCTCACTTCCATTCAAACACTCCTCAAGAGTTTGTTAATATTCAATGTCAAAGATTGTGAATCCTTAATCACGAAACAAAAAACCTAAACAAGACTCTAACGCTTTATGAATCAGTAGCATCTATAGAATAACACTACACACACCACACAATCAGTTTTTCAGTCCGCCGGTCTTGCACGTCTAAGACCCTAATTGCGTGAACTACTAAGGGCATAAGCTTTCTTTTATAGTGGCCAACACCTCTAGAAGTCGAATTATGTAGAAGGTCTTCCGTTAACAATCTTGGTAAAACAGGAAATTTGAAAAAAATATTGATTATGCGCACATCGGCCAAGATATCTCAACGTATCAGCATGTTGCAAGACATCTTACCAAGACAAAGTTGCCCTAAAAATATAAACCAACAATATATATATATATATATATATATATATATATATATATATAGAGAGAGAGAGAGAGAGAGAGAGAGAGAGATAGAGAGAGTTTAGTTGAAAATAAAATGGGTTTCAAGATGTCTTTTGGCCATGGCCAATGTTAACACTTGGTTTCGGGCTAACACTGGAGAGCCGTTCGCGGTTCAACCTAGAGTCGGACCCCCAGGTTGAACGTAGGCTGATGTCGTTAAACGTATGGGATCACCAACCTTATTAGGCGGGATTTCTTCAGTTAAATTCCTGAGGAGGAAATAAACACAAAACTTAGAGGGGCGTGGAGGGTTTCTCATCTTCTTGCTCTGTGACGCTCAACATTAGTGTGATTGTAATGTTAATCGACAAGGAGAAAATGTCTATCTCGGAATCGTTGAAAGAGTTAAAGAGTAAGTATGGGTTTTCCCAGGTAGTGAATGACTTACTAAAGGAGGATGAGGGGGTCCATATTTATGAGCACATGGACCTGAGTTCGTGGCTGGCACGATTCCCAAAGCTATTTCATAGACTTATGTGTGTAAAGTCTCGCCCTTGGCTCAGCTGGTATCGATTTCCATTGGTTGGCGAGACCTCGGGATGGTGTCGCATGTGGAAGGCGGGTCTCGTTGTTAGGTGGCAAGACCTTGCGTAGGGTGTCACTTGCTCGCCGTTGGGTGGCGAGGCCTTGTAGTGGGACTACGTGTATGGTCTCGGTCTCACCATATGTGGCGGGACCTTGGTTTGCGAGGCTTGGCCTCAAAGCATTTGATGGGACCTTCGAGACTTGTTCCTTTGGGTTGGGCCTCAGCAAGTTTCGCGAGACCTGCCTTCTTGGGCTGGGTCTTGCCTATGGTCTGCGAGGCTTGCCTTCTAAGGTTGGGTCGCGCCCAAAGTTTGTGGGAACTCCTTGAGGTCTCGCACGATATCGGTCGGAGACTGACTCTGCAATGGTCAGGAATGATTTGTTTCCTCGTATTCCATTGCCGTTTGTTCTGCAATGGCGTTTTTCCACCACATAACAAGAAACAATACTAGGCTATTTATAGCTTTCAAACCGTGTAAATATATCATCTAATTCATCAATCATGGAATCAAGGTCAACACCTCATCAAGGCTAAAAAATCTCTTCTTTCATCGAGTCAAACAGCCAAGGAGTGAATCCTTGTCAATTGACACAACCAATAGGAATTGAGGACACAATTAAGTCATTTCGATTGTCACTTAAGAAAATTCAACAAAAAGGACATATGCTGCTTAATTTCCTTGACCGAAATCAACATGCCACATAAGGCTAAATAGCTAAATTCATTTCTTATGATGTTGTGATCATCCAATCACATTTTGATATTTGAATAATCTTATTTAATTACACTAATATAAAATGACATGTGTAAAATCAAAGATTAATAACATGATAAGCCTCAAAATTATGTTTTGACCATTCAACGATTTTTAGTGAAAAACTAGTTTTTGCACTAAGTAAATCCCTTAGTTGCATTACTCAAAATGAATTGTATTCAACATTGGAATCTTATTTAAATTTATCTTATTCAACATATCTTAATTTTTTTGGCTAGATGGAGAGATCTAATGGACCCATACAAAACTTAAAATTGAATCATTGTTGCAATATTTTCGTAAGCAAATGCACGTAGTCGCTTAATCCTACAAGTATTATGCTTAATCGAAAATCAAACGAGCATATAACGAATTGAACTCAAATAAGTGATGATGATTATCAACTAAAATTTTCAAAAAATAAATAAAACAGAAAATAAACACGGATGAACGAATATGTAGAAGGCAAGGCAAATGCGTCTCAAAACTCTCATATGGACGGGATTCTTATTACTACGCACGATTTTTTGGTTATATATCTTCACTAATCACACTCACGTAATATTATCGCTAAATCTTTCTCTACTATCTAACAACTTATGTCAATACCGTATTTTTATCTCTCGATCTCAAACCCTAAAAATACAACAAGCATTACAATCAAGAGCTTTCGCACGACTCCGTACCAGACTAGCTATCTCTAGTCTTAGGAATGTACTACGGTTATCTAATTCTTATGTACGATATCGATTATAATGTTTCCTCTTATTTCCAGAGTGGTTTTTGTCCATTAGATATGATCTTGTGGTGGAAAACTGAAGAAAAAACGAAAAATGTCTGAGTTGTCTGCGTCCTCCCGCGCGGCATGCAAAGTCTTGGCGCGGCGCGTAAACTATTTTGGACCGGCTTTGCACAAGTGCATGGCACACTCATATTATGCACGATGCGACGCGCAACTTCCACGATGCAGGGCTCAACTTCCATGGTGCACGCTTGAAGAGTTCCTGGCAGCATGACGCACGCTTGAAGAGTTCCTTGCTGCACGGCGTACCATGGGTGTTGCGTGTAGTACCCCCGCATTTTCTTATGTTGCGCGCGTAACTCTTCTGGCGTCATCTTCACTTCTGCGCGGCGGGCTCTGCAACCTGCACGGTGTTGACGGTCTTCTGGATGGTGCGGCACGCTGTGGGTGACTCATGACGTGCCGGGAGCTTGTCTAATTTCTTCACTCTGATTGCTCCATTTGACAACCCATTATTTCCTTGATGTCCATAATTGCTCAAAAAACAAGCTTAACCCCAAAATGTTCTCCAAATCATGGAAAACACTCGAACACATATCAAATACAACAAAATTCACTCAAGACGCGTGCGATTCAAGTCCGAGAGCCACGTTTAAACACGTATAAAACACACTCATCAATCATTAGACTAAAAAATTCACAAACTTTTTACAATGTTCATCCTTAACGTTAATTGACTCATCTAAAAAATTGACAATGAAAATCTCTCAGTTAATATGTTCTAGTTTTCTACTCTATGCACTACTATTTTTGTACATGAGATACATTGTATATCTTTCGAGATGTATCCTTCACGAATATCATTAACTAGATGATAATTATGAAATTACCATTTTACCTTTTTAGTTATTACTTCCTTGAACTTTTTTGTTTGTTTGTTGATAAACACAAGAATTCTTAGTGAGATGTAGTTAACTTGTCATAATGCTTAATTAAATTCATTGGATGAAGACATAGAAGGATTCCATTTCTACCATTGACAAGTTTGGGTGCTCTATTTTGACAACTAACGGAATTTTGCGGTGGCTTTCCTTCACCTGTTGGAATTGATATAGGGTTAAGAAAGATTTAACGTTTCGAGCAAGCGGCGGAATTTAAAAATTTTCTTTAAAACAAGTAAAACGTTTTTACCAACCTAGACAAATAGCAAGTACATATAAATTAAAACTATTAATGAGAATTATATGTTTACTAACCTTTGAGAAGCTTGAACACTGAGAAGCCTTAGGGTGGTTGAAACGTTCGTCTCCCCTCGCAGCACGTCTCTCTTCTTTCCTCGGGAACTCGAGCAACCACGAAAGTTTCTATCACAAGAATCACTCGAGAAAGAAAGGAATTAGTGTGTGGGCACTTTTAAACATGACGACTCTAGAACAAATCTAAGAGTCGAAGAGCTAAAACGCTAGGTCAAATGTGAACCTAGGTTCCAAAACAAAAACCGAAAAATAACTAGAGAGAGAAAGAGAGGGGCGGCCAATGTTCTAGAGAGAGAGGTTCTCAATCTCTTAAACTTTGGAATGAATAAACAATGAGAATGAGGCTCTATTTATAGGGGAGGGATTACCTTCAATAAGGTAGTTACCTCTTCTATAGAATATCACATGTTGTTGGCCCGTCTAGGGCCAACGGGAACAAGGGCATCTCTTCGACCCACATGGCTAGTAAGAGGTCTTGGGCGGCGAAACCCTGACTCAACCGGGAGCCGGCCCAAACCAATGGCCAAGTCAAAGCCCAGCCATGAGCCGAGTCAATGGCTCACTCGGCCATTGGCTGGGTCAAATGGCTCACTCGGCCATTGGGCAGTTCACTCGGCCAATGGCCGAGTGAACCCCTCAGCCACCAAGGCAGTTCACTCGGCCATTGGCCGAGTGAACCTTCCAGTAGTTCACTCGGCCAATGGCCGAGTGAACCCTCCAGCCGCCAAGACAGTTCACTCGGCCATTGGCCGAGTGAACCTTCCAGCAGTTCACTCGGCCAATGGCCGAGTGAACCTTCCAGCCGCCCCTGCAGTTCACTCGGCCATTGGCCGAGTGAACCTTCCAGCCGCCCCTGCAGTTCACTCGGCCATTGGCCGAGTGAACCTTCCAGCAGTTCACTCGGCCAATGGCCGAGTGAACCTCAGCCGGCCCAAGACCTTCACTCGGCCAATGGCCGAGCGAACCTCACCACCATGTTCACTCGGCCATTGGCCGACCCAGCCTCCTCCAAGGCCGACCCAAACATGCTCACTCGGCCAAGGGGTCTTCAAACCACCCCTTGGCCGCCTATAAATACCAAGGCACCCCCTTTGGTCCAGGTAATCCGAATTTGAGTACTGAAACGCTGTCGAACTCGTACCTCGCTCGTTTACCTCAAGTCTCGACCTCTAAACACTAAACCCTCTACAAACCACCTCAATCCTACTAATGTTGAGCGTCGGAGAGGTAAACAGAGGCAACCCCTCTGTTTCCCCTTTGTAGTTCACACCTTCTTTGCTTACTTTTCAGGTGCTTGGACGAGACAGAGACCACCTACAGCTAAGGGACGGCTTGGAATACCAAGTCCGACACGCTCGAGTCGAGACGAGACCACTTGGTCCGGCCTTGGGTCTAACCGTCTGCGACTCCTAAATCGTTGTCCGAAAAACTGCGACAACATTTTGGCGCTAGAAGGAGGGGACCACCGACCTTAGCACGCTCTCCCTTCCATTCCACACTTTCACTACACCTACGACTCTCGAGAGATGAGTCACCTACCCACTACCTCCGCGGGTACTCGAGCGACGAGCTCGAGGTACGGTCTCTGACTCCTCGCACACCGTCTTGAAGGGCAACCTCGCGATAGCGAGAGCCAGCCCCAAGACCCGGTGAACGACCCCGAGGCCGAGCTCCGAGAGGACACGGCCCGGCGGCTCGCGGAGCTCCTTGACTGTCCCGGCGTTGACGGCTCCCTCATCGCCGATCTCCTCGGCTACGACGTCGAGGATCGATCCGCTCAGGCTTACTCCGACCCCGAATACGTGGAGGAGTCGAGGACCGACGAGGCCACCCCTAGCCTCGCTCAAGCGCGACCCGAGAGGGCCAATGGTGCGTTGGCCGATCCTTTGTACCCGGCGCGACAACAGGCACGGTCACAGTCCCGGGGACTCGCCCCCTCGGTTTCAAGAGGTGGCCGGACACGGCCCCTCGCCGAGGAGAGAGCGACTCTGGTCGACGATGGAGCCGATAGCCGAAGCGCTCACCGGACGACCCGACCAAGGGCGACCTCGCCTCGTCACGCACCAAGCGTGGACCTTAGAGAGCGCTTGACGGCGCAGAGAAACTCCCGAGGGGAGGATCTCCGCCAAAGGCTAAATTCTCGAAGGGACGCGCTCCCCGCCGCAACTCTTGGCCGACCTCAGGCCAATGTCATGGACCAAGCATCCAACGAACGCCAACCGGTGACTCCCGTGGCCCCGACGGTCGGCCCTACTAACGGGCTTGACGTGGTCACGATGATTCAGAGCCTCCAAAACCAAATCATCGAGATGAGGGAATCGGTGAGGCAAAGATCATATGGAGGGATCGAGGGGTCATACTCTCCCTTCGCCGCACAAATCCTCGCGCAACCTTGCGTGGGGAACTTCAAGTTGCCGTCCATCCCTCCCTATGATGGACGGACTGACCCGAACTTCCACATCCAACACTAAGAGACGTGGATGACGATGCAAGGGCAGACGGACGCCGCCCTCTGCCAAGCCTTCAGCCTGACCCTCACGGGGTCGGGCTTTGAGTGGTTCCGGAGTTTGAGGCCTGGGAGCATCCCGTCCTTCCGGGCCTTGCGAGAGGCTTTCCTCGCTCGCTTTGCCACGATTGTGGCACAAAAGAAGTCGAAGACCCACCTCCTCTCCATTCGACAGGGGAGAGATGAGACATTGAGACAATACCTCGCTCGCTTCACCGAGGAGTCTCACAAAACTGAGGGCTTCGACGACAAGGACGCCATCACAGCGATCACCGAGGGAGTTCGCACGAGCGACTTCCTCAAGTCCATAGTCGGGCAAGTCCCACGAGACATGGCGGAGCTGATGACGAGAGTCCGCACACATATGGGAATCGAGGACTATCTCGATGGCCGCGATGACCGAAAGTCAGGAGGACAAGGTAGTCGCCACCGCGAAGAACAAGACGAAGATCGTCCCGACCCTCAGAGGAAGAGGAGCAGGGGAGGCCGGACCCCTAACGACCGCCCCCTCTCCGATTCAAGATCGTCGCGCGTTGATAGCTTCCGAGCATTATCAGCGTACACCCCACTGAACACTCCGCAAGAGCGGATCCTAGCTCTGCACCGCGACAAGCTAGGAAGTCCGGCTCCTCTTGCGAAGGATCCCGCGAAGAGGGATCGAAATAAGTTCTGTGAGTACCACCAGGATCACGGGCACCTGACGTCCGAGTGTTATCATCTCAGACGTCAGATCGAGGCCCTGATTCAAGACGGGAAATTAAAAGAATATGTCCTCAGAACGGTCGGGATGGCCGCGATGCACGAAGACCGTCCACGGCCAGGAAGGAAGGGTCCGGCAACGGTGACTGTCACGGACCGGGAGGCGATTGAAGAACCGGAGAGCTCACAGCTGCATGTCGTGGGCTCGATCATGGGTGGCCCGGAGTTTGGGGACTCGTCCACACAAAGGAAGAAGTACGTGCGCGAGGTTTCCCGAGGAAAAGTTGCGCACTACATCAACCACACGTACGAGGCTCCCCCTCCGGCCCCGTTCGAGTCCATGTTCTTCACCGGCCAAGAGGCGACACGAGTTCTCCACCCGCACAATGACGCAATAGTCGTCTCGGCCCCGGTCGCCAACAATCTCGTCCGAAGAATCCTGATTGATAACGGCAGCTCGGCCGACATCGTCTTCAAATCAGCGTTGGACAGGATGAAGCTGACCGGACTGAAACCGACCCCAATCTCGACCCCACTCTTCGGCTTCTCCGGGGAGAGGGTCATGACGGAGGGCACTATCGACCTCCCGGTCACCTTCGGGACTCCGGGGGGGCTCGAGGTCACCCGCATCGTGTCCTTCCTAGTGGTGAACCAGCCTTCAGCGTACAACATCATCATCGGCCGCCCGACTCTCAACCGACTGAAGGCTATAACGTCTACCTATCACCTGATGATGAAGTTCCCGACTGAAAATGGGATTGCCATCATGTTGGGAGACCAGTCGATGGCGAGGATGTGCTACATCCAAGACGTGGACGGGAAAGGGAAGGAAAAGATGGTGAGCGCCATCCTCTAGCTCGGTCGAGCTACTGAAGCCGGCACTGCAGCGGAAGCCCGTCCCCATTTCTCATTATGTCATTTTATTTCCGGTTTTAAGACAATCTCGAATTTCAATAAGGCCAATGGCCCAGGGATGTAATTTTTTACTATTTGTGCATGATAATTGTATCACATTTCACCTCGAAGTCTTTATCTTGCTGCATTATAATTTCTAGTCTCCTCTACGAGTACACGAGAAACTCGGGGGGCTAATGGGAAACAATGCTCAACGAAAAACAATGCTCAACGAAACTAGAGCTCGCTCGCTCAAAAAAAAAAAAAAAAGGTACAATAAAGTCGTGCAAATCGATTATGCCTTCGGTGGCAAATCGAGAAAATAAGACGCGCACAATACAAAATAGACGTGCAAATCGATTATGCCTTCGGTGGCAAATCGAGAAAACAAGACGCGCACAATACAAAAAAGACGTGCAAATCGATTATGCCTTCGTTGGCAAATCGAGAAAATAAGACGCGCACAATACAAAAAAGACGTGCAAATCGATTATGCCTTCGGTGGCAAATCGAGAAAACAAGACGCGCACAATACAAAAAAGACGTGCAAATCGATTATGCCTTCGTTGGCAAATCGAGAAAATAAGACGCGCACAAAACAAAAAAGACGTGCAAATCGATTATGCCTTCGTTGGCAGGTCGAGAAAACAAGACGCGCACAAAACAAAAAAGACGTGCAAATCGATTATGCCTTCGTTGGCAGGTCGAGAAAACAAGACGCGCACAAAACAAAAAAGACGTGCAAATCGATTATGCCTTCGTTGGCAGGTCGAGAAAACAAGACGCGCACAAAACAACAAAGACGCGCAAATCGATTATGCCTTCGTGGGCAAATCGAGAAAACAAGACGCGCACAAGACAACAAAGACGTGCAAATCGATTATGCCTTCGTTGGCAAGTCGAGAAAATAAGACGCGCACAACACAATAAAGCCGTGCTAATCGATCACGCCCTCATTGGTAGATCGAGAAAATGAGCCACGCACGATCAACCCGAAACAAAAAGTCGTCCCTCGCGACGCGCGAAGGCCATTCCTCATGATGCAAACCCGAGAGCATTCATCCCGCGTCCGCATAAAAGCGTAGATTTTGAATTTCCACTCGACCTACGCTCGACCGGAAACTCGGGGGGCTAATGTTGTTGGCCCGTCTAGGGCCAACGGGAATAAGGGCATCTCTTTGACCCACATGGCTAGTACGAGGTCTTGGGCGGCGAAACCCTGACTCAACCGAGAGCCGGCCCAAACCAATGGCCAAGTCAAAGCCCAGCCATGGGCCGAGTCAATGGCTCACTCGGCCATTGGCTGGGTCAAATGGCTCACTCGGCCATTGGACAGTTCACTCGGCCAATGGCCGAGTGAACCCCTCAGCCACCAAGGCAGTTCACTCGGCCATTGGCCGAGTAAACCTTCCAGCAGTTCACTCGGCCAATGGCCGAGTGAACCCTCCAGCCGCCAAGACAGTTCACTCGGCCATTGGCCGAGTGAACCTTCCAGCAGTTCACTCGGCCAATGGCCGAGTGAACCTTCCAGCCGCCCCTGCAGTTCACTCGGCCATTGGCCGAGTGAACCTTCCAGCAGTTCACTCGGCCAATGGCCGAGTGAACCTCAGCCGGCCCAAGACCTTCACTCGGCCAATGGCCGAGTGAACCTCACCACCATGTTCACTCGGCCATTGGCCGACCCAGCCTCCTCCAAGGCCGACCCAAACATGCTCACTCGGCCAAGGGGTCTTCAAACCACCCCTTGGCCGCCTATAAATACCAAGGCACCCCCTTTGGTCCAGGTAATCCGAATTTGAGTACTGAAACGCTGTCGAACTCGTACCTCGCTCGTTTCTCTCAAGTCTCGACCTCTAAACACTAAACCCTCTACAAACCACCTCAATCCTACTAATGTTGAGCGTCAGAGAGGTAAACAGAGGCAACCCCTCTGTTTCCCCTTTGTAGTTCACACCTTCTTTGCTTACTTTTCAGGTGCTTGGACGAGACAGAGACCACCTACAGCTAAGGGACGGCTTGGAATACCAAGTCCGACACGCTCGAGTCGAGACGAGACCACTTGGTCCGGCCTTGGGTCTAACCGTCTGCGACTCCTAAATCGTTGTCCGAAAAACTGCGACAACATCACATATTCATGAGCAAAATTTTGCCCTTTTTTCCCTTAGAGTCACACGGCCATAATGTCTTCTAGAAGGCTTGAATTTGTTTCCTCTTTTGCTTCTCTCTTGCTTGTTGACCGAATTCTCTCTTTCCTTATGGAGGAAATTTGTTTCCTCTTTTTCTTTTGGCAAGTATCTTCATACATCAATGCACAAAATAATCTCTCCTTTTTCTATTGAGTTGGACGACCATAGTGCATCTAGAAAGAGCTTCTAGATGTTTCTTCATTTGTTCATGACAACATAAGAAATGCCCATTAAGAATTTTCAAGTAAAATTCTATGAAATGAAATTAATCCACAAGGCCCAATAATCTTGTTATGGCCGAGTGATTATATTTCATCATATGTCAAAAAATTTATTGACATTCATTTCATCCTATGTCCAAAAGGACAAAAATATCCTTTAGACAATTTTCGTAAAACTTGTCTCGTTTTTTTTTTACTTAGCTTCTAGTTTATCTATTCATACTCGATATGATTTGTGACAGTGACCTCATGGATCCAAATGAACAAAGCTTGAGCTAAAATACTTGAATTCAAAAGTTCACAAACATTTTCCAAGTTTAGCTTAATGTCAACTGACTCCACTAAAGAGTTGACACTTAGAATCTCTCGTTCAAATGAATTTATTTTCTACTCAAGAATTCAACTAAATTGTGATGAGTGGATCCACTGAATATTATCTATCTTTACCCTTCATGAATATCATCAGCTAGTCGGGATTTACAAAAATTACCATTTTACCCTTCTAGTTGTTATTTTCTCAACTCCTTTGTCGCTTGTGACCAAGTTAGAAACAATGTATTGACGAGGAGCTAACAAGTCACATTGTTTCATCCAAAAGAGTCATGACTCAATTTGGACACTTGCCAGTTCATTTATTCACATTCCAATGAACAAAGCATGAGGTGATATACATTGCATTTCAGCAATCTTGTACATGAATTCCATATCTATGAGATCTTCACAAAGTTACTCATGACATCTTCATAACTTAGTACTTCACCAATAGATCCTGTTAAGAATCACATAGTGAATCCGAATTCTGACTTTCTCAAATGAGAATACGTAAGCTATGAAATGACATGTCTCATTTCAGGATTGAGGTAAGCATGATGCAATTCATACATGGTGACCTCGAGACATAAAAGGTTAAATGGTTTGTTCTTATTTTGTCTCTAGAAGTGCACTGGTCAATTCAGTACCTTCGGAAGATACCTAGAAGAACTATAGAGTCTCCAACTCTCAATGTCCCATAACCAGACATCATAGATTCTCCTAACAATCGTACTGAGATCAATAATCATTTGATCATTAGATTGCGAATATATTGTTTTAAGCAAACCATAAAGAGTTTGTTCATGCAAATCTACATTTGTCTCTTCATGTGATGCTAGGTTTGTTTATGGGCTAAAGACTAAGATTTTATCATAAAGCTTCAGACAATGAAGAATGGATGAATGTTTCAACTTTTATTAATAAATAAGCAATTACAAGCAAGAGTCTTCGTGAGACTTTATTACATCAAATGTACATAAGTAAATACTACAACTCTTCTTGTGGGCACCATTGACAACATCACCCACCTGTCAAACGACGACGACAACAACGTGGTGGTAGAAGAGAGAGAATGACTCAAAAGTGTGATTTGAGGTGTTATTGTGTGTCCAAAGTCTCATTTATTTTTTCAAGTTGGAACGAAATCTTTACCTACATTCAATAACTCAATGATGAAGATTGAGTTCGGAGAAAAAAAAATCAGAATCTTATGATTCTTCTTTCTTGTGTAAAAAATGTGGGGAAAAAATTGTCATTTTAGATCTTCTTATCAAGGAAGAGGTCTGATCGGCATGGTGGATGTCCTTGTTTTAGATATTTGGGTACGAAAAGTTGGATTCTGAATGTTATACATATATATTTATGTGAGATTTGTAACTAATTAGGCCACCTAAAACGTTTGATTTGGGATCTAGCCTATGTTTGGAGATTTTTAGGGAAATAGTCAAACGTATTAGGTGGCAAAATATTTTTTACTTTTTTGTCCTTCAATAATTAAGATAGTTTTTTAAAATCACGTTATATTCAGTATTTCTATTTGATTAAGTAAAAGGACAAATTAGTCTATTAATTATTGACACCTAAGCACGTTGGCTATTTCCCTAAAAGTTATGAAACATAAGCTAAAAACAAATTCTATAGTTTCAAACTGGCTATTTTGCTACACTGTCCTATTTATATATTCTTCTATAATTTGATATTTAATTTGTTTTATTTATTTTAGTTTTTAATATTTTATTTTTATATAAGGTCAGTGGTTCAATAGCCCATTCTCCTTTTAAAAAATAGTCAAAATTTTATTTTGTTAAAAAAATAGTCCATCATGTCGAAGTCAATTAAATTAATTTAACAATTAATTTAATAAATTTCGATCGGGTGAACTATTTTCTTAATAAAATAAAAATTTGACTTAAATTTTAAAAGAAACTAAGAAATTGACCAATTGCAACAAATTTTTCTTAAAAATAAGGTGTAGGAATTAAATTAACGTTAAACTGTTGATTTAACGTAAGTCTTAGCGTTGAACTAAAAATAAATAATAAATATTTTACTCGAACAAAAAAAAATACCAACTATATTCAATGAAAAAATATATGTGTTTGGTTTTCATTCCAAAAACTGTTTTTCACTTTTTGAGTGGAAAAAATTGAAAACAAAAAGTGAAAATGGTGTTTGTTTTAATTTTTCGGAAAAAAATTTCAAAAAATTTTGAAGTTGTTTTGTAAAAGAGTAAAGAAAATTGAAAACAAATAAAATGTGTTTTGTAAAAAAAATTTCTTCTCTTCTCTCCTCCTTCTCCTCATCTTCTCTTTTCATTTTTTCAAAAACAAAAATGAAAACTGTACTAAACAGTTTTTTCAGTTTTTTCAATTTCTCAAAAACAAAAATGAAAACTGTACCAAACAGCTTTTTGAAAACAACTGCAAAATAATTTTTCAGTACAACTACAAAAATTAAAAAATAGAAAACAAAACTTTTTGAGAAACTACCAAACAAGCCTTCCTCTTGTTAAAAAAATAAAAAATAAATAAATAAATAAATATTCCACTTTCAACGACAATAAACCCAACCCCTTCATTCTGAATGCTGATCAGTGCCTCTGTCGTTTACCCATTGGAAACCGCTCGTTCCTTCCCAACCTCATCGGAACCATCGCCGGAGCGTTTCCGAAATTAAAACGGAAGCCGAACACGGCCGCTGCGAATCCCCATACACTACACTCGACGATCCCGCCGCAACGTCAGCAGCACCGCCGGAGCTTCCCTTCGGAATCCGGCACGACTGAATCGGCCGGGAAGGGGTTTCGCCACTGCAGCAGAGGTCCGGCGACCAGGAGCGTTGTCAGAACCGGTCCGGCGTCCATCACCGCTTTCATCAGCCTCCTTCTCAGAGTTGGTGGTTTTTTTATTTTTATTTTTTTTAATAATTAAAAAATGAGCGAGTGTTTATTCAAAGGTCATAGCTTTTAATTTTGTATTAACTAAAAACAAATCTGTTGTATCACTGATGTGTTCCGTTTCTGTAGGAACTCCGATCATGAGTGAAGCCCAGTCATATCCTCCGATCGAGCCCAACACATTTGAGCTCATCGTCGTCGGAACGGGCCTCCCTGAATCCGTGACCGCCGCGGCCGCCTCCGCCGCCGGAAAGACCGTCCTTCACCTCGATCCGAACCCCTTCTACGGCTCCCACTACGCCTCTCTCTCCATCTCCGACCTCACCTCGTTCCTTAATTACCACTCTACCCCTCCCCAGCCCCAATCGGACCTCCCAAACACCGCCCGCGACGATGACGGCTTGGAAGCCGTAGATCTCCCTCGCCGCCTTTTGTACTCGGACGTCGAGATCTCTTGTTACGAGCCGGAAGCTCTCGCGGAACATTCCAGAGGCTTCAACCTGGACGTGGCCGGGCCGAGGGTTTTGTTCTGCGCGGACAAGGCCATCGATCTCGTGGTGAGATCGGGGGCGAGCAACTACGTGGAGTTCAAGGGAATCGACGCGAGCTTCGTGTGCGACGAGAGCGGGAGGCTCTGGAACGTTCCGGACTCTAGGGCGGCGATATTTAAAGACAAGACGCTCGGGCTCATCGAGAAGGGTCAGCTTATGAGGTTCTTCAAGCTTGTGCACCAGCATTTGGAGAGTAGCGAGGGCTCGAGGATTTCCGCAGAGGATTTGGAGAGTCCTTTTGTTGAGTTCTTGAAGAAGATGAAGTTACCGCCAAAGATCAAATCGTACAAGATCGTTTGCCTTTCTTCCGAATCAACCTTTTTAACTGTATTGGTTTATTTCAATTTTTTTTTTTTTTACGCAGGATTATTCTGTATGCTATAGCTATGGCTGATTATGATCAAAACGACATTGAAGTCTGCAGAGATGTAGTAAAGACAAAAGATGCAATAGAGCATTTGGCTCTTTACAACAAATCAGTTGGCAGGTTAACACTTCAATGAATTATCTTATGAATTTCTTGTCTAGTGTTTACACTAATATTATCTCCTTCTTGTTCGCTTGGATTCATTCTAGTTTCATTTACACTTTCTCTGTATGCTTCATTCTCGCTTTGTATAGTCTAGTTATGCTTCGATATGTTTTTTTTACTGAAAATATTTAAACTCGTCGATAGCAGTCTTTAAGTTGTGTATAACTACATTTTTTTGTAATTTTTTTTTTTAAATTGCTCAGGTTCCCAAATGCACCGGGGGCTTTAATATATCCTATATATGGTCAGGAATGATTTATTTCCTCGTATTCCATCGTTATTGTCCTGCAATGGAGTTTTTCCACCACTTAACAAGAAACAATACTTGGCTATTTATAGCTTATTTCAAAGTGTGTAAAGGTATCATCTAATTCATCAATCATGGAATCAAGGTCAACACCTCATCAAGGCTAAAAAAATCTCTTCTCTCATCAAGTCAAACAGCCAAGGAGTGAATCCTTGTCAGTTGACACAACCAATAGGAATTGAGCACGCAATTGAGTCATTTCGATTGTCACTTAAGAAAATTCAACAAAATGACATATGCTGCTTAATTTCCTTGACCGAAATCAACATGCCACATAAGGCTAAATAGCTAAATTCAATTCTTATGATGTTGTCATCATCCAATCACATTTTGATATTTGAATAATCTTATTTAATTACACTAATATACAATGACATGTGTAAAATCAAATATTAATTTTTCTTTTTTTTTCTTATTTAATCTTGCGACCATATTATAAATTATAACCTATGGTATTTATTTCATTTAGCATAAGGCCTCAAAATTATGTTTTGACCATTCAACGAGTTTTAGTGAAAAACTAGTTTTTGCACTAAGTAAATCCCTTAGTTGCATTACTCAAAATGAATTGTATTCAACATTGGAATCTTATTTAAATTTAGCTGATTCAACATATCTTAATTTTTTTGGCTAGATGGAGAGATCTAATGGACTCATACAAAACTTAATATTGAATCATTGTTGCAATATTTTCGTAAGTAAGTGCACGTAGTCGCTCAAGTAATATAATCATAAGTACGAGTCAATCCTACAAGTACTATGCTTAATCGAAAATCAAACGAGCTAATAACGATTGAACTCAAATAAGTGATGATGATTATCAACTAAAATTTTCAAAAAATAAATAAAACAAAAAATAAACACGGATGAATGGATACGTAGAAGGCAAGGCAAAGGCGTCTCAAAACTCTCGTATGGTCGGGATTCTTATTACTACGCACGATTTTTCGGTTCTATCTCTTCACTAATCACACTCACGTAATATTATCGCTAAATCTCTCTCGACCATCTAACAACCTATGTCAATACCGTATTTTTATCTCTTGATCTCAAACCCTAAAAATACGACAAGCATTACGATCAAGAGCTTTCGCACGACTCCGTAGCAGACTAGCTATATCTAGTCTTAGGAATGTACTACGGTTATCTAACTCTTATGTACGATTATAATGTTTCCTCTTATTTCCGGAGTGGTTTTTGTCCATTAGATATGATCTTGTGGTGGAAAACTGAAGAAAAAACAAAAAAATGGGTGAGTTGTCTGCGTCCTACCGCGCGGCATGCAAATGTCTTGGCGCGGCGCGTAAACTATTTTGGACCGGCTTTGCACAAGCGCGTGGCACACTCATATTATGTACGATGCAACGCGTAACTTCCACGAGGCAGGGCTCAACTTCCATGGCATACGCTTGAAGAGTTCCTGGCAGCATGGCACACGCTTGAAGAGTTCCTTGCTGCACGACGCGCCGTGGGTGTTGCGTGGGGTACCCCCGCGTTTTCTGATGCTGCGCGCGTAACTCTTCTAGCGTCGTCTTCACTTCTGCGCTGCGGGCTCTGCAACCCGCGCGGTGTTGACGGTCTTCTGGATGGTGCGGCGCGCTGTGTGTGACTCATGACATGCCGGGAGCTTGTCTGATTTCTCACTCTGATTGCTCCATTTGACAACCCATTATTTCCTTGATGTCCATAATTGCTCCAAAAACAAGCTTAACCCCAACATGTTCTCTAAATCATGGAAAACACTCGAACACACATCAAATACAACAAAAATCACTCAAGACGCATGAGATTCAAGTCCGAGAGCCACGTATAAAACACTCTCATCAATCATTAGACTATAGAATTCACAAACTTTTTACAATGTTCATCCTTAACGTTAATTGACTCATCTAAAAAATTGACAATGAAAATCTCTTAGTTAATATGTTCTAGTTTTCTACTCTATGCACTACTACTTTTGTACATGAGATACATTGTATATCTTTCGAGATGTATCCTTCACGAATATCATTAACTAGATGATAATTATGAAATTACCATAAAACCTTTTTAGTTATTACTTCCTTGAACTTTTTTTTTGTTTGTTGATAAACACAAGAATTCTTAGTGAGATGTAGTTAACGTGTCATAATGCTTAATTAAATTCATTGGATGAAGACATAAAAGGATTCCATTTCCACCATTGACAAGTTTGGGTGCTCTATTTTGACAACTCAAGGAATTTTGTGGTGGCTTTCCTTCACCCACCAGTCAAACGACGACGACGACAACGTGGTGGCAGAAGAGAGAGAATGACTCAAAAGTGTGATTTGAGGTGTTATTGTGTGTCCAAAGTCTCATTTATTTTTTCAAGTTGGAACGAAATCTTTACCTACATTCAATAACTCAATGATGAAGATTGAGTTCGGAGAAAAAAAAATCAGAATCTTATATGTTTCTTCTTTCTTGTGTAAAAAATGTGGGAAAAAAATTGTCATTTTAGATCTTCCTATCAAGGAAGAGGTCTGATCGGCATGGTGGATGTCCTTGTTTTAGACATTTAGGTACGAAAAGTTGGATTTCTGAATGTTATATATGTATATATATTGAATGTTATATATGTATATATATTTATATATTCTTCTATCATTTGTTATTTACTTTGTTTTATTTATTTATTTATTTTAATTTTTAATATTTTCTTTTTATACAAGGTCAGTAGTTCAATAGCCTATTCTCCTTTTAAAAAATAGTCAAAATTTTATTTTGTTAAAAAAATAGATCACTATGTCGAAGTTAATTAAATTAATTGAATAATTAATTTTATTAATTAAACAATTAATTTAATAAATTTCGATCGGTTGAACTATTTTCTTAATAAAATAAAAAAATTTAAATTTTAAAAGAAGCTAAGAAATTGACCATTGCAACAAATTTTTCTTAAAAATAAGGTGTAGGAATTAAATTAACGTCACCCATTGGAACAAAAAAAAAAAAAAAAAAAAAAAATTCCACTTTCAACGACAATAAACCCAACCCCTTCATTCTGAATGCTGATCAGTGCCTCTGTCGTTTACCCATTGGAAACCGCTCGTTCCTTCCCAACCTCATCGGAACCATCGCCGGAGCGTTTCCGAAATTAAAAACGGAAGCCGAACACGGCCGCTGCGAATCCCCATACACTACACTCGACGATCCCGCCGCAACGTCAGCAGCACCGCCGGAGCTTCCCTTCGGGATCCGGCACGACTGAATCGGCCGGGAAGGGGTTTCGCCACTGCAGCAGAGGTCCGGCGACCAGGAGCGTTGTCAGAACCGGTCCGGCGTCCATCACCGCTTTCATCAGCCTCCTTCTCAGAGTTGGTGGTTTTTTTTTTTTTTTTTTTTTTAATAATTAAAAAATGAGCGAGTGTTTATTCAAAGGTCATAGCTTTTAATTTTGTATTAACTAAAAACAAATCTGTTGTATCACTGATGTGTTCCGTTTCTGTAGGAACTCCGATCATGAGTGAAGCCCAGTCATATCCTCCGATCGAGCCCAACACATTTGAGCTCATCGTCGTCGGAACGGGCCTCCCTGAATCCGTGACCGCCGCGGCCGCCTCCGCCGCCGGAAAGACCGTCCTTCACCTCGACCCGAACCCCTTCTACGGCTCCCACTACGCCTCTCTCTCCATCTCCGACCTCACCTCGTTCCTTAATTACCACTCTACCCCTCCCCAACCCCAATCGGACCTCCCAAACACCGCCCGCGACGATGACGGCTTGGAAGCCGTAGATCTCCCTCGCCGCCTTTTGTACTCGGACGTCGAGATCTCTTGTTACGAGCCGGAAGCTCTCGCGGAACATTCCAGAGGCTTCAACCTGGACGTGGCCGGGCCGAGGGTTTTGTTCTGCGCGGACAAGGCCATCGATCTCGTGGTGAGATCGGGGGCGAGCAACTACGTGGAGTTCAAGGGAATCGACGCGAGCTTCGTGTGCGACGAGAGCGGGAGGCTCTGGAACGTTCCGGACTCTAGGGCGGCGATATTTAAAGACAAGACGCTCGGGCTCATCGAGAAGGGTCAGCTTATGAGGTTCTTCAAGCTTGTGCACCAGCATTTGGAGAGTAGCGAGGGCTCGAGGATTTCCGCAGAGGATTTGGAGAGTCCTTTTGTTGAGTTCTTGAAGAAGATGAAATTACCGCCAAAGATCAAATCGTACAAGATCGTTTGCCTTTCTTCCGAATCAACCTTTTTAACTGTATTGGTTTACTTCAAATTTTTTTTTTTACGCAGGATTATTCTGTATGCTATAGCTATGGCTGATTATGATCAAAACGACATTGAAGTCTGCAGAGATGTAGTAAAGACAAAAGATGCAATAGAGCATTTGGCTCTTTACAACAAATCAGTTGCCAGGTTAACACTTAAATAAATTATCTTTGGAATTTTGAGTCTAGTGTTTACACTAATATTATCTCCTTCTAGTTCGCTTGGATTCATTCTAGTTACATTTGCACTTTCTCTGTATACTTCAAACTCGCGTGGTATAGTCTAGTTATGCTTCGATATGTTTTTTTTACTGAAAATATTTAAACTCGTCGATAGCAGTCTTTAATTTGTGTAAAACTACATTTTTTTGTTAACTTTTTTTTTAAATTGCTCAGGTTCCCAAATGCACCGGGGGCTTTAATATATCCTATATATGGTCACGGGGAATTGTCACAGGCCTTTTGTCGCCGTGCTGCTGTCAAAGGTTGCCTTTACGTAAGTTTTTTTAATTTTTATATATATGGTGAGATCTACTATTTTCTATCTTGTACAGAATTTTATGTTCCATGTTATAGTGTCACTAAATGATCAGTTAGCATTCTTAGATATGTTTGTACTCAGTAGCAAGGTGTGTTTTGAAGGAAAAACTTGGATGTATTTACATTATTTGACAAAAAAAATAAGTTACACATAGAATAGCCTGGGTTAAATGTCAGGAAATTAGATTTACAAATTTGAAACTTTCTGATCCGTTAAGTTTTGCTGTATCTTTTTCTGCCCTATATATATATATATATATATATATATATATATATATATATATATATATATATATATATATAATTTTTCACCCGAAAGCCTACTCTTGCGCTTTATTTCAACGTATCTTACTAAATGGAAGAGAATGAGAAGGACGGGATATTCTATTCTGCTGTGATCAAGGTTCAATGATTGATTCATATTAACAAGCATTTCTTTGGAATGGCGTGTTAGGTTCTGCGAATGCCAGTTACTGCCTTGTTGATTGAAAAGGTACAACATACTTTACTCATGACCCTAGAGACCGAAATATTTTTCGAATACTCTTCTTTTTCATTGTCTGGGCCAAAATATTTTGTTGTAGGAAAGTGGAAAATACAAAGGTGTAAGGTTAGAATCGGGTCAGGATATATTCAGCGATCAGATTATCCTCGACCCGACTTTCACAGTCCAGTCACCGTCGAAGCCTCTCAGAGAAAGCGTTGATGGTAAAAGGAAAGTGGGTAGGGGGATTTGTGTCTTGTCGAGGCCGTTAAAACCAGAAGTTTCTAATTTTAATATTGTATACCCTCCTCGGTGTAAGTTCATTGCTGTTTGCTTCTGTACCTTTCCTTAAAATGGTCACTGGAAAATTAGCAACAAAAATATTTCCTTATATTGGTTTTAGCTTTATACCCTGAGCAGAAGACATCGGTTCGAGCTTTGCATATCGCTGGTGGTTTGGCCGTTTGTCCGCAAGGCATGTAAGTGATATCAGTTTCTAAAAAGGCGATGTTCATTCTTCTGTTTCACCATAATACTGTTGATTCTCAACCCGGGTTTGTGAAGAAACTACACAAACGGTAGTTTTATTGATAAATTCGATTACTATTTTAGAGGCGAACCAATCCCTTCGATTACTCTTGTATAGCCTAATTACCCACCCTCGTGACTTAAATACGAATATAAATAAATAAAACGAAACTTAACAAATAAATTACTTATTTACCCTTCCGGGTCTAAAATAGTCCCAAGTTTTGTTGTTGTTTTTGCCATGTCCATAGTGTCACTGTATTGCCCTGTTTAGTACACCATGGGATTTTGGCTCTCGAACACCTTTTATTTTTATTTTTATTTTTTGCTTGGTAGATAAGACAAATTGCGGTTATCTCTCTGCTCTCCAGGTTTGTGCTGTACTTCTCGGCAGTATGCGAGGACAAAAAACAAGGGAAGAGCTTGCTACGTGCAGCCATGGATGCACTTCTTAGAATCCCAGTCGTCGAAAACACAGAAACTAGTCCTCAATCGCAAAACCAAACTGAAGAAAAGCCTATTCTGCTCTGGAGCGCAACGTATATTCAGGAACTGACTACAGTGCGTTTCTCATTCCAATCGTTTCGTATTTTAAAACCTTCATTTTCCGCCGGTACTTGGTTGGCCATGCAATAAAGTTCGTTGCGTCACTTTTCAGGGTTGTTTTGGAGATTTCAGTTCCACTCCAATGCCAGATGGAAGTCTGAACTATGACGACCTGTTAGAGTCAACTGGAGAGGTAAAAAAGACTCTTTGGCTAAAAAATCATCGAATGTGCATATGAAGTGCTTCTCTCACAAGTCTTATGATGACAGTTATTCCAAAAAATGTATCCGGACCTGGAATTCTTCACCAACACTACTTCTGATGAAAACGTAGAGGAGGAAAGTGAGATCGGTCTTGAGAGTTGATAACGCCTCTGAATTTGTGACATAAAGGTTCTGCAGATTCTTAAAGATAGAATCCAATACATAGCCTGTAGAATCCGTTTCCTCAGATACATGTCGATAAAAACGCAACCAATGAATTCATAAGAATTCGAGGGTGAAAATTTTCAGCGTTACAGGAAAAATTTCAAACGAAAATCTTGATCAAATATAATTTTTTTCTTCTTCTCGGGTTGTTTGCATTGTATAATAATTATGCCCAGCTGTTGTAATAACCTTAAGTTATTATTATTATTTGCAATTAAATAGCCTCAAGTTATTATTAACTTATTAGCCTGTACCCATGTTCATTGAATTGCTTGTGGTTGTAAAGATGGCTGTTTGGATTACTTGAGAAAGTGGAGACTAAAATTTGAGGATTGATCAAGAAACTTGTTGAGTAATGCAGTTTTCAAGAATCCGCCCAGACCAATCACAATCACAGGTCTGCAGTAAACAAAATGTACATCCGTTTGAAAAGAGAAATTTGGTTTTGTAGATCTCAAAAGTGAAAAAAATATCAAGGCTAGATTTATTAGTTCGAAAATGTACAAAATTGGACTTTTTTTACTCATTTTCGGACAAAAATATCTTTTCACCCAATATAACCCTTAAATCCCTCGTTCTCTTCTCAAGTCTCTCATTTTCTCGTCTCGTTCTTCTCTATTTGGTGGAATTCTGTCAAGAATGAGTAAGCTCATTTATTTAATTTTCTTTGATAGATTTAGTGATATTTTGAGGAAAATCAAATAAATTAGTAGATCTAGGTAAATTTTTTTGGAATTTCACGTTATTTCCGATGAAATCCGATAGTTTATGATGAAATTTAACTATTTCTTACTATGAAATGCATGTTGAAATAGTCTAAATTTTCGATAACTTCCAATGGAATCCGATGAAATTAGATAAATTCTGATTATGTTCAAAATTTACGATAGGATCTGATGAATTTAGATAAAACCCGATGCTTTCCAACATGTTCCGATGCTTTCCGACATGTTCTGATGATGTCCGACTATTTCCAATGGTTTATTTGTATTTTTTTTTTGGTGTTTTTGCAGTTTTTATCTTGTTAAACGGCACGTGGAAGAAAGTAGAACACTTATGGGTGTTCAGTAATGCGGTTACATTTGTTGTTGATGTTTCGAAAGACATAACCTTCACAGAGTCAGTGGATAAGGTGTACAAGACGATCGATTTAGATAGATTCACGGTCGACTTAAAACTTGAAGTCCCATACGCAATGGGTACGATTCCGATGGCTCCTATTGTTTTGAAGAACAATGCCGACGTTTCATATTATATGAAGCACAAAAATCGTAAGAGATTTCCACTTTGTTTAAGCTTGGTATCGAAAGAAATCATAACGTCAAGTGCATATCGAGGAGTAGCTAAAGGGAAAAATAAATATGATGATTAAAAAACGTCAATTTGTCATAAAAAAACAAAAAAAAACATAATTTTTTTTAGAAATAGCATCGGAGACCATAGGAATTCATCTGGAAGTATCGGAATTCATCGCAACTCAATGGAGACTGTTGGAACTCATCGGATTTCATTGAAAACTATCGAAAATTATGATTTCATCATAACCTATCAGAAACCTATCTGAATTCATCAGAAATCATCGTAAAAATCATATGAACTTCATCTTAATTCATCGGAACTAGACATGAATTTCACCGAAACCCATTCTATTTCATCGGATTCCATCGGAAAAAATTCCAAATTCAAAACCCTAATTTTTTAAAAATAAACCCAAATCTGAAGAAGTCAACAAATAATCACTATTAAAACTATCCTACAACAATCAAAGCATAAAAATAAAGTTGAAATCTTACCTTTTTCGTCATTTTGAGCTCTGGAAGCTTAAAATCTGAGTTTCTAGCTCTGAAAGCTTGAAGAACGTTGAAGGCTGGATGAAGAGCGTCGGACCTCATCGAAAGCACTCGGAATTGGTCGGAGCTCGTCGGATGTGGTCGGATTTGGTGTGAGAGAAAAAGAGATGAAGAGAGATGCGAGAAGGAGGAGAGAAGAGAAGAGAGAAATGGTGTTTATTTGACTTGAGGAGTATTTTTGTTCTAAATTGGCTCATGAATCAAATTTTGGATACTTTTCAATTAGTGGGTCTAATCAATGATATTTCTCTAATTTTAAGGTCCACAAATTAAAAATATGATCATTTTGTCTACCTCGGTTTCAAACTCAACCGTTGTACTTGGGTTTGATGTTTTGATTTCAGTAGCATAGTCCCATGGTGCCGCACATTGTTAGTTTATTAGCTCTATACGCCCAGACTCACACGAGAACAGTACATGAACACTAAATGAGCTCATTGTTCTTTGCAATATTAGCATTTCTTTGTATTATCCGTCAAGGACTGTGAATCATGGTCAGCACCAGATTTCATGAACCAAGTTCACGGCTTTACCATCAACTTGTACTTCATGGTACGCTGACCCACGTCTTCAATAGTGGGAGCTTCTTTATGCACATCTTGCTGATCCACGTCTTTAACAATGGGAGCTTCCTCATGCACAACCTGTTGATATAAATCTCAGACTTTTGTATTCACATTCGGGCCTAACTCGAGCACCGAGGGCTTAAAATAACACACTAAAATATCAGCATACAAAAAAAAGAAGGGTGATACGTCCTCGTTCAGGATGAATCGTCAATGAACCTCTTCGAGTGAGGCATAACTCCAAAACTCAGAAAAAAAATTACTGAGAACAAATAATAAGGAAGAAAATGTCTGTATTTTCATTGAAAAACTCTATTCAGCAAATATTCCTCTTACATACTCCTTGATACGTGATTGTGACGTAGTTAAATAAATGGGCTTTTATATAAAGCCCGACTCTGATGCATTTAGTTATTTAGGTAGTTAGCATTTTGAGTGATGCTATTTGTCCCGATTCACGAGTGGGAACGATCCACTCGTAAGTTGACACGTGGCAGTTAATGGCCACGTGTCAACTCACGAGTGGATCGTTCCCCACTCGTGAATCGGGACGAAAATCATTTCCCTAGCATTTTATAGTGTTCTATAC
Organism: Urtica dioica subsp. dioica; assembly: GCF_054948205.1. Classification (NCBI taxonomy): domain Eukaryota; kingdom Viridiplantae; phylum Streptophyta; class Magnoliopsida; order Rosales; family Urticaceae; genus Urtica; species Urtica dioica. Next base: position 36,202,004 of record NC_142762.1, read on the forward strand.
GTTTTTATTGTTGAGCAAAGGCTATAAATATAGCTAATGATATTGTACGAAAGAAATTAAGCATGAATCGAAGAATTGATTTGTGCTTTGGAGTTCGGCACCGACTCGAAGTTTACATGTAGAAAAAAGATGAAGAAAGAGAGAATCAGAAATGAGAGAGAGAGTGATCCGAAACTTTGAATATTCCTTATATTTGATATGAAGTTGTATCACCTATTTATACATATGGTAGATACATGAGAGTAGTCTAGATACATGTGAAGTAATAAATGACGTGTAATAAATATGCCTAGTAAATAGATAATAATAAATATTACACAGAGAACAAGACATAGAAAATAACATGAGAAATAAATGCGACAATTTCCCATGTGAAATGAATGTCGAGTGGTGTGAGTTCCCAAAGGCACAATTGTAACGCGTACTTTTTATTTAATAGTTTAATAAAACTGAAAATACCGTTTAAAATTCAAAATCATAATTTTTTTTTTTTATAAAAACATAATACTTTCTTTTTATTTCAAAATGCTAATATTCAACTATTAGAAGTCTAGAAAATAAAAGGACAATAATTATACATCCTCAAACATAGTAGAGTGAGTGCGGAAATTTAAAACATAGACTTAGATTAGAAGGTCATAATTAGTACTAAAATAGATAACTAATTATATATTTGCCACTAGTCACGTCGCAAGTCGTCTCATCGTCTTCGTTCGGTAACCAACTACTCGTCTCCTGAAAAAGAGTTTGGGAAAAAGGGGTGAGCTATAAAGCTCAGTAAGTAAACCTCATGCACGTGAATGATGACATGATAATGCAACCTGTATCTCTAAATTATTTTGCATCTCGTTTATTTAAATCTTTCTCTTTGATTCGAGCGCTCGGTGTGTGCCTAGTCTTTTGGTACCAATGGACCGTGGTTAAAGAACCTGTTAAACCTTATTGGATCCATTGTTCTATGCTAGAGGGAGAAGAGTACGAATTAAACCATGGAATCGTACACCACTCAATACTCCCGCCGAAACGGGCTCATTGTCCCCATCATGAATAGGAAAATAAGGGACCTTCCCTAGCATAGTCATTCATTTCATTAAAAACATTTTCAGTCGGTGGGTACGCCGGTCCTCCGCGTCCCTTGCCATTGCGCCCTCCAGACATAAACACACACCTTTTACATTATCAAAACCATTTTCATATCATTACGAGTGTTTTATTCCTTTATTCCTTAAAAACTTTGGATTCATGAGTTTTGAACACTTTATCATGATATGCTATGCTTGAGACCTAAATATCATATGTAATATTCTATCATGACATATATTAATCAATCAAGCATATAATAGATAACTCACACAAACACATAATCATACATAAATTAAATCTATTAACTAATGCAAGTAAGTAAGGTTTACTTACCTCGTCAGATGTTAATAAAGCGAAGTCTCCTCCGACCGCTCACGATATAGGTGCCCCAAAATTTTCTATAACTATTGTTTGGTTTATTATTAGTAACATAATTATAAAATATGTATGACTTTGTAAAGAATTATAATCATAAATCACATGTTTGCAACTTTATGGAAAATTATTAGATCCAGACCACTTAGTTCATAAAAAATTAAAATACCTTTGATTATAAAAAAAAATACTAATCAACAGACTACAAAGCTTTAATTCAATATGTATAATTATATATACATGCGATTAATTTTATAACGTAAACTAAAGAGGATTATCAAAAGAACACTAATTAACATCAATACTTTAATAAAACTTCTCAATATAGTAACAACAAATTCGAAATAGTTTATATAAAATAATTAGAGCAATAAACGGTAAGTGGTATAAAATATATGCCAACACTAGGTACTATTCCAAAGAATAAAAATAAAAATTGTAGAAAGTATATATATACTTGATAGGAGTGAGTGGAAAGTATATACATTTGATCTAAAATCTTGATACTACTATACAGAATACTTGAAAAAGATGTATAGTGGAGATAATATTGAAAATAGGAGTGAGTGGATATTACATAAAAATAAGTAAGGTATACAAGTGAATTATTTACCAGTGAAATGGACAAACTCTATAGTCACCGCTTGGATGAGAAAGAAGATTTGTTTCTCCACTACTTCTTAGATGAGTATTTATAGCATAAAATGAGTATAAGTGATCACCGAACTAAGAATGAAAACTAATATGTATAGGGGTATAAATTTGTCAAAGGTTGTATACTGGTAACATGACCACCGAAAAGAACCAAAACTAGTGTGTGTATATATACAGTATAGCATGCAAAAGAATAATAACGTGGTCATAGAGAAAGATTGTAGTATGAATACAAGTATAAATGTGTCAACATATAACAAATCACCACCGTAAAGTGCTTTCAAATTTTCTAAGAAGGCAGCAGTAAATACGTAGGAAGGAGTGTTTGAAAAATATGCTATTGACAAAACTGTAAGCGTTTACATTATCTAGATAAGTAAAAAAACTCTTTACTGTTGAATAATGCTAAAAACTCAAAATAAATATGTACATACGATTATAATATCATATATGCAGACACACATATATATCTGTATATAATAACTTTATATTTTAAATATATAAGCACTTATAATCACCATTAATTAATTTGGGCCCTTATAATCGTTGAAGCGCGTCGGTGGATATTTTACTGTAAATAAAATAATAACGATAATAATAATAATAATAATAAATATTATTAGTAATAATAGATTCCATCGTAGTTTAAATAGGCGTTACAACAATAGTCAGGAAGAGGGGGCAAAGTGACGAGGACGAGGTGAAGCTTAGCTCGGACGAGGTGACGAAGTGTCAAGAGAAGGCCGAACTGCCGAGCTAGATTTCAACATTCCCCCTCAAGCTTGACTGTATATATTGAGGAGATCAAGCTTGCTACATAGCTCGGAGAATGTAGTTCGCGGAAGAGCTTTGGTGAGGATGTCGGCGAGCTGAAGACCTGACGGAATGTATTCCATATCGATAATTTTTGCTTCAATCTTTTCACTGATGAAGTATCGGTCGATCTCGATATGTTTTGTTCTGTCATGGTGGACTGGATTTTTCGCTATGCTGAGAGCGGCTTGATTATCACAGAAAAGCTTGATTGGACATTCGATGATGATCTTGAGGTCGTCGAGAACTTTCTTCAGCCAGATGCCTTCACATACTCCACTTGCTAAAGACCTGAGCTCGGCTTCAGCACTACTTCTTGAGACAACAGACTGCTTCTTGCTTCGCCAGGTAACAAGATTTCCCCAGACGTATGTGCACATGCCTGATGTTGATTGTCTGTCTGGAACATATCCGGCCCAGTCTGCATCTGTGAACACTTCGACACCGCGACTTCGTCTTTTCTTGAAGGAGAAGCCAGTCCCTGTGGCAGCTTTGAGATATTGGAGGATCCTCATAACTGCATCCATGTGAGTTTTCGAAGGGTTACTCATGAATCGACTTACCATACTCACTGCGAATCCAATATCTGGTCTCGTGTGAGTGAGGTATATGAGTTTTCCCATGAGCTGCTGCAAATTTTCTTTGTCAGTGGCGGCCTCAGTGGTGCGAGCTAGAAGTTTCACATTGGTATCCATCGGAGTGTCTACTGGTTTGCAGCCAAGCATGCCAGTTTCTTTGAGGAGATCCAAAGTGTACTTGCGCTGTGAAACAAAGATACCCTTCTCAGACCGAGCTACCTCCATGCCAAGGAAGTATCGTAGGCTGCCGAGGTCCTTAACTTCGAACTCTGATGACAAAGTTTGCTTCAATCTCTTGATCTCTTCTAGGTCGTCTCCGGTGATGACTATATCGTCCACATACACACTAAGGATGGTGTGTTTGCCTTGTGTGGAGATTTTTGAGAAGAGTGTTGGATCTGCTTGACTCTGCTCGTACACATTGGTGAATTTTCCAAACCATGCTCGAGGGGACTGCTTTAGACCGTATAGAGACTTCTTGAGTTTGCAGACTTTGTTGGCTCCTTGATCATTGTCAAATCCCGGTGGGAGTTGCATGTAGACTTCCTCTTCCATTTCGCCATTTAGAAAAACATTCTTCACATCGAGCTGAATGAGAGGCCAATCTAAGTTGGCCGCTAGTGAAAGGAGGATTCTGATGGTATTGAACTTCGCAACTGGAGCAAACGTCTCTTGATAGTCAATGCCATATGCCTGAGTGTACCCTTTCGCGACAAGGCGGGCTTGTATCTCTCCACTGTCCCATCTGGATTGTGTTTGATGGTGAAGAGCCATCTACATCCAACAGTTCGCTTGCCTGGTGGTAGCTCGACGATATCCCACGTATCATTCTGTTCGAGGGCTTGGATCTCGGCATGACTCGCATCTCGCCACTCGGGACTTTGAAGGGCTTCCTCGATGGATTGTGGCACTTTACCTTCATCTAACTTCGCCACATAGGCTTGGTAGCCCGTAGATAGGTTCCCATAGTACACGTAATCCTCCATCCTGTATTGACCACACGACCGAGCAGGTTTTCTCAATGCAATGGGTAAGTCTGGAGATGAGATGTTACCTTGTTCAATAGTGTCGTGGTTCAGGTTCGGAGAGTCATTTTGTTCGCGAGCTTGTACCGGACTCTGGGTGATGTTCAGTTCGCATGAAGAGGGTTCAGAGGATTGCGAGCTGGGTGTCAGAGTCGGACTGGGCGAGCTGGGAATCTCTTGAACAGGTGAGGTCGGACTGTGGGGCGAGGTGATCGTGTTTTGGATAGGTGAGGTCGGATTTGGGAGCGAACTAGGTGGACTAAGAGGCGAGGTGAATTCTGGGTTTATGATGAGCCAATTTGGGAAGTCATTTTCATTATTCTCCCCCTGACGAACTGGATTGGCGAAGTAAGGGCTGAACTCATGAAAAGATACATCCATAGAGACTATGAATTTTCGTGACCGGGGTTCATAGCATTTGTAGCCTTTCTGAGTTGCTGAATAGCCAAGGAAGATGCACTTGAGCGATTTTGGTTCCAGTTTACCTTGGTCATAAGAATGGGTGAAGACTGAACAGCCGAATACTTTCGCAGGTAGAGTTGAGATGAGACGAGAATGAGGGTATGTCTCTAGAAGGACTCGGGTCGGAATTTTGTAACCAAGGACCCGAGATAGCATTCTGTTTATGAGGTATGTGGTTGTAAGGACTGATTCTCCCCAAAACTGAGATGGAACGTTTGAGGAGAACATGATGGCTCGGGCGACCTCGAGAATGTGTCGATTTTTCCGCTCGGCTACCCCATTTTGTTGCGGGGTATGAACTAGGCCTGTGCACGGTCCGGTCCGGTCCAAAACCGGCCAAAAAACCGGACCGGACCGTTCAAAACGGTTCAAAAAAACCCAAACCGGACCGGACCAAAAAACTGTAAAAACCGGACCGGACCGGACCGTTTTAAATCATCCAGACCGGACCGAACCGTTTTAAACCGTTTAGACCGTTTTGAACCGTTTAGACCGGACCGGACCGGACCGTTTTGGACCGTTGGACCGTTTTGAACCGTTTAACATAATTTTTTTTAAAAAAAACCATTAATTTTCTACCAAAACACAAACATATAATCATATTTGGGAGTTAAATACATGCACAAATGCCTAATTTGGTTAATTGGACATCAATTAATTTTTTTTAAATTTTTTTAAATTTTTTTTATAAATAAACCGGTCCGGTCCGGTTTAACGGTTTTTTTTTTAAAAAAACCGGACCGGACCGTTTACATTGAGTAAACCGGACCGGACCGGACCGGGGAAAAAAAAAACCGTTTTAAACCGGACCGGCGGTTTAAAAATCCCCGGTCCGGTCCGGTTTACGGTTTTTACGGTTTTTTTGCGCCGCCCTAGTATGAACGCACGAGCTGGAGTGAATTATGCCATGTGTTTTGAAGAAATCACCGAGCTCAGAATTAAAGTAATCGCGAGCGTTGTCGGTGTGGACAATTTGAATGGAGGTGTCGAACTGTGTTTGGACCATTTTGTGAAAAGTTTTGAATAGATTGGATGTTTCGGATTTTTGTTTCATCATGTATATCCAACTGAGTCTAGTGTGGTCGTCAACAAAGAGAATGAACCATCGAACTCCAGTGATATTGGGAACTTTTGAGGGTCCCCATATATCACTGTGAATTATGACAAAAGGACGAGATGGTTTGTACGAGGTGGGGTGATACGAGCTCCGAGAATGTTTGCCGAACTCACACATGTCACACTGAATGGAATTGATATTTTTATTGATAAACAAAGAAGGAAACAGTCTTTTGAGATACATGAAATTTGGATGCCCTAGTCTAAGGTGATTGAGCATGATCTCTTTGTACTGGGGTGAATGTTGGGCGAGCTGACACGTGACGGGCTGATCTGGCTTGATGACATAGAGTCCGGTACTCAGCTCGGCATTACCAATCTGCCTCCCCATGACCTGTTCCTGAAACACACATGAACTTTCATAAAAAATAGTTCGGCACTTAGAGTCTTGGTTGAACTTATGCACAAATAAGAGATTTCACTGTAGTTGAGGAACAAAGAACACCGAGTCTAGCCTCATGGACTTCGTCAAGACCACGGTGCCAATACCAGTGAATTGAGTCTTGGCTCCGTTGGCGATGGTGACTGATATGCTTCTATTACAAACGTAGTAAGTTGTGAATAGACTTCGATTACCAGTCATGTGATCAGAGGCACCGGAGTCAACAATCCATGCTGTGGGATTCTCTGAGCTTACATGGAGGGCTCTAGGAGAGTTACCTAGAGGACCAATGCCCGAGCGTTCTCCATTGAGTTTGACTTGTTGGATAAGCTTCTGGAGAATAGCGAGCTGGTCGTTGCTGAAAGGAGAAGAGTCCGAGGTCGAGGTCGAGGCAGCGGACGAGGTGGATACTAAGTTTCCGGCGGAGTTCGGATCCTTAGTGTCTCGGGTTGACTTCGAGCTCGGTGGTTTCCCATGCAGCTTCCAGCAGGTTTCTCGGAGGTGTCCAGGTCGTCTGCAATGATCACAATATGGGCGTGGTTTGCGAGGTCTCTCTATTGAGACGCAAGCTGCAAGTGCTTCATCTCCATGCGTGATGAGGGCGGAAGAGATTGAGGATGAGCCCGGAATTGAGCTCGATTGGATAACTCCAAGCATGAGTTTCCTCCTGCTTTCTTCGTGTCTGACCGCGGAGAAGGCTTCACAGAGAGATGGTAGTGGTTTTGTACTGAGTATCCGACCTCTGACCTCATCGAGGTCTTGGTTGAACCCGGATAATAGTTTAAACACACGTTTGGTCTCCACTATCCTGCGGTAGAGTTTTGAGTCTTCGGAGCAGGTCCACTGGTGATGTTCGTAGAGGTCGATCTTCTGCCATAGATGCGTGAGCGAGCTGAAGAACTGAGTAACAGACATCTCTCCTTGACGTAGGTCATGGAGAGTGCTCTCAGTCTCAAACAGCTCGGACACATCTTCGGAGTTGGAGAAGATTTCTCTAGCTGCTTGCCAGATTTCCACTGCCGTTGGGTAAAGAAGGAAGGTTTCCCCGATTTCGGGATGCATGGAGTTTATGAGCCAGGACATCACCATGTTGTTGTCTGCCTTCCAACTCTTAAATGCCGGATCTTCGATCTTTGGAGATGTAGCCATGCCTGTGAGGTAGTCATCTTTACCTCGTCCCGATATGAACATGAGCACAGATTGAGACCACTGTAAGAAGTTGTGGCCATTTAGTTTGTGGCTCGTGATATGTTGGGAGAAGGATTCAGATTGAGACTGAGTGGGCGAGGTCTGCGAGATGGTCGAAGTGGTGTTAAAGGCGGATGAGTTTTCGGAGGAGTTCATGATGCTTGAATTTCTGTGCTCTGATACCATGTAGAAAAGATGAAGAAAGAGAGAATCGGAAATGAGAGAGAGAGTGATCCGAAACTTTGAATATTCATTATATTTGATATGAAGTTGTATCACCTATTTATACATATGGTAGATACATGAGAGTAGTCTAGATACATGTGAAGTAATAAATGACGTGTAATAAATATGCCTAGTAAATAGATAATAACAAATATTACACAGAGAACAAGACATAGAAAATAACATGAGAAATAAATACGACAATTTCCCATGTGAAATGAATGCCGAGTGGTGTGAGTTCCCAAAGGCACACTAGTCAGGAAAAGGGGGCAAAGTGACGAGGACGAGGTGAAGCTTAGCTCGGACGAGGTGACGAAGTGTAGGGCGGCACAAAAAAACCGTAAAAACCGTAAACCGGACCGGACCGGGGATTTTTAAACCGCCGGTCCGGTTTAAAACGGTTTTTTTTTTCCCCGGTCCGGTCCGGTCCGGTTTACTCAATGTAAACGGTCCGGTCCGGTTTTAAAAAAAAAAAAACCGTTAAACCGGACCGGACCGGTTTATTTATAAAAAAAATTTAAAAAAATTTAAAAAAAATTAATTGATGTCCAATTAGCCAAATTAGGCATTTGTGCATGTATTTAACTCTCAAATATGATTATATGTTTGTGTTTTGGTGGAAAATTAATGGTTTTTTTAAAAAAAATTATGTTAAACGGTTCAAAACGGTCCAACGGTCCAAAACGGTCCGGTCCGGTCCGGTCTAAACGGTTCAAAACAGTCTAAACGGTTTAAAACGGTCCGGTTCGGTCTGGATGATTTAAAACGGTCCGGTCCGGTCCGGTTTTTACAGTTTTTTGGTCCGGTCCGGTTTGAGTTTTTTTGAACCGTTTTGAACGGTCCGGTCCGGTTTTTTGGCCGGTTTTGAACCGGACCGGACCGTGCACAGGCCTAACGAAGTGTCAAGAGAAGGCCGAATTGCCGAGCTAGATTTCAACAAGTTCCTTAACGCTCCTCCTTCACACAGCTACAGACCAACGGAAAACTAGTCAGGAAGAGGGGGCAAAGTGACGAGGACGAGGTGAAGCTTAGCTCGGACGAGATGACGAAGTGTCAAGAGAAGGCCGAACTGCCGAGCTAGATTTCAACAAGTTCCTTGACACTCCTCCTTCACGCAGCTCACAGACTAACGGAAAAAGAGCAAATGACCAATAAAACGATGACAGCTCGGATTGATAAAAATGACTATTTTCCATGGCACAATCTAGGAGGAGAGTGTTTTTCTTTTGCTCATTTACATCAACAAATGTACTGACACGTGGACGACTTGCAATGCTTGAGAGGTTGGGCCTCTGCGATTTTGTTTGGCAATTGTCGCAATTCTGGTTTGCTATGAACAGTTTCGAAATTGAAGCAATATTTGAACCTGAGGACAGAAATAGACGAACTATCGCGTAATTTGTCCTTGAGAAGCAACGCGAGAATCATTTCCTATATTCATGAGCGACAACGACCAAATTCCGCTGCTGAGCGGCACCGTCGTCGACCACAGAGGCCGTCCGGTGCAGAAATCCAACTCCGGCGGATGGATATCAGCCGCTTTCATCATCAGTACGATTACGAACCAAACAAACTCCTAAGTTCGCCGATTTCTTGTGATTGGCCTGAATATTTGTGTTCATGTATGCATAGGTGTGGAAATTGGGGAGAGATTCGCCTACTATGGAATCGAATCGAACCTGATAAGCTACCTCACGGGGCCGCTAGGGCAGTCCGTTGCGTCGGCGGCGGCGAGCGTCAACGCCTGGGCCGGCGCGGCGTCGCTTTTGCCTCTGCTCGGAGCTTTCATCGCCGACTCGTTTATCGGTCGCTACCAGTCTATAGTTGTTGCGTCTCTGCTCTACATTCTGGTTCGTTCCTTCTTACCTTTTCTTCTACATTCATTGAATTATTAGAAAAGACAGCTCGTGGAGATCCATTTTAGTAAAGAATAGTCGATGTGCTGTTCTCATTTCAGAGTTTCATTTACAAGGAAACAGTTTCTGGTCAGTAACCAGTCACGGTTGTGCTCTGATTTAATATTATTGAAGTAAGCAATGGAAGATGCCGTGTTTGTTTTTTTCTTTAGCTTCGTTGCGTTGTAATTCTGGTTTGCTTAATTGTTATGGATTTTCACACAGGGACTTGGTATGTTATCCATGTCTGCGACGATCAATGCTTCTAATGCCCAAGTGATACTGCTCTTCTTTTCACTGTACATGATTGCCATTGCAGAGAGTGGGCACAAGCCATGTGTCCAGGCTTTTGGAGCCGATCAGTTCGACGGAAGAGATCCCAAGGAGTTCAAAGCTAGAAGCTCATTCTTCAACTGGTGGTATTTTGGTATATCTGCAGGTTATATAGTGACGGTCTTGGTCTTGAGCTATGTACAAGACAACATCAGTTGGGCTCTCGGGTTTGGGATCCCTTGTATCGTCATGGTTTTCGCTTTACTTGTTTTCTTGCTCGGGACCAAAACCTATAGATACAGCGTAAAACTGGAGGAGAGAAGCCCGTACACGCGCATTGGCAGTGTGTTTTCTGCGGCGTTTAAGAACCGAGCTACGAACTCATCAGACATAGACGCAAAAGAGGAGTCTCGTGGCATATTGCCACATGAAAGCTATGGACAGTTCAGGTAAGGGATTAGTTACCTTTCTTATTACCTAAAAAAGTATCATCATGAAAAAAGAAAAAAAAATTGCCTTTATAAAAGTACAACGCAGGGCGTCTTAATGTTACCTTGTAAATACTAATATTTGATCGTACCAGGTATTAATTAATCTCATTCATGACCCTTTTCTATATGACAAGGTTCCTTAATAAAGCATTGATCGCACCAGACGGCTCGGCCGAAGATAGGAAAGTCTGCTCCGTGGTTGAAGTCGAAGAAGCAAAAGCCGTTCTGAGACTAGTCCCGATCTGGGTCACATGCTTGGTCTGCGGTATTATCCACGCTCAGGTTCCTACCTTCTTCACCAAGCAAGGGGCTACGATGGAGAGAACAATCACTCCGGGTGTCGAAATCCCACCCGCCACGCTTCAATCCTTTGGCTCGCTTGCCATTCTCTTGACCCTCCCGTTTTACGAGTGTGTTCTCGTGCCCGCCGCCAGAGCTTTCAGCGGGCATCCATCCGGTATCACAACCCTTCAGAGGATCGGAACCGGGATGTTCATTTCAACTTTATCAATGGTAGTCGCCGCTATGGTCGAGATCAAAAGACTCAAAACTTCAAAAGAATATGATCTGGTAGATAAACCGGGCGTGACGCTCCCGATTAGTGTGTGGTGGTTGGTCCCTCAGCATCTCTTATCTGGTATAGCCGACGTTTTTGTCATGGTGGGTCTTCAAGAGTTCTTCTATGATCAAGTGCCCTCGGAATTAAGGAGTATTGGGCTTGCTCTTTACCTTAGTATCTTCGGGGTCGGAAGCTTTTTGAGCAGCTTTCTTATCTCTGTTATCGAAGAAGTGACTGGTGGGACCGGCCGGTTCAGCTGGTTCTCGAATAATCTGAACCGGGGTCATCTCGATTACTACTATTGGTTGCTTGCTGGGCTCAGTACTGTGGCTTTTGCCAATTATTTGTACTTTGCTAGATCTTATATTTATAACAGAAAAGATCAGGTATGAGATTTATTTCTTTTTCATTCTTTAAAGTCTGAGATACTGATAAGCGCGTAGGAGGGGAAATTCAAGTGTCCTAGGCCATCATTTAGTTTCATTTGTTGTCTTTGTTAATAATTTTTTCGACGACCAAGCGACCTAGTCCTTCCCTTTTGGACAAGGACATGGTCTCTAGCTATTGAAAGCGGATCTCTCGAAGACATATCGTGTGACGTGGGTTTGATCTTCATCAACGCCATAAAAAACGTTCTCTCATGGACTTTGTGAACTCAGCCAGTGACACAGAATTGAGAGGATGAATGGTACAAAGTTGGAAGAGAATCGTTGTTTACCACTACCTCTTCCAGGATCAACGGGCGGATATTTAATCCGACTTCAACAACGGAAACCAGAATGACCAATTCTTAGGAATTTTACTTGTGTTTTCTCGTATTAGACTTCATCTATCCCAGTTATGGAAATATCGTCGGTGCGTTCATATATTACATTGTAGAGTCTTCTCATTCATATAATATTGGCGATGATCAAGTTTTTGCATCAGTAACTTCAGATAAATTTGCAATTTTTTTTTACAAGTTTGCCTTCCATTTTCGATGATTTTGTGATGTTTTTCAACGACTTTGCGATATTCTGTGATATTTTTGTCTCTTTGGATTTGTTTTTAAGCGTGATAGAGGGTGAAAGAAAGAGGTATTTAAATGTCATCGTTAATTGTCTACACCCAAATATGTAAGTTAGCGTATAAAATATTTGTGTATATTTATAAAAATTTATATTCAACAGCTGTGTAAGGTGGTTGTGACTGTTGACTTTTGACTTTTGTAAAGGGTAAAAATGAATTGTAAGGTAAACTGATAACCAAAGAGGGCAATCTTTAGTACAGTGAATGTGGGTAGTTCATCCAAAAATGAATGCGTAGGCATTCATAGTAATCCCTTCTGATTGACATGATTTCTCCACTAGCCATTGATGCAAAACACTATTGATCAACGCTAATAAACTAGACATTATAGTTTTCCTTCGTAAATGACAAGACTACCATTATAGGTTACATTCTTAACTAAACGCGTATGTTTCTACCTTAGTCATCAAGCAAGGCGGTTAAAATGGAGAGTACGATCACTCCGTGCTTCGAAATCTCACCTGCCAAGCGCCAATCCTTCGGCTCGCTCGCCATTCTCTTGATCTTCCCCCTTTTTTTTTTCTTTTTTTTTTCTTTTTTTTTTTCACTGCATTATTGCCGTTTCATTGTGCTCCATAACGTGTCTTTTGCCATAGACTTGTAATTCTTGAAATGTTATATTTATGGGCACTGTAGCGAAATAGCCAAAATGAAATTATAAAATTTGTTTTTAGCCTATGTTTAACAATTTTTAGGGAAATAGCCAACATGATTATGTGGCAATAATTAAGATCTTATTTACCCTTATTTATTAATAAATTCGTCATTTTCTCTCTCCTATTTTTTTCTACACTTTTTTTACATAAAAACTTCAAAAAACCATATCTATCTCATATGAACTCGAAATTGAGTGATTCCAAATCCTACGGATTCGTGACGCCGAGATCTTCAAAAATAGATCCATTGTGTTTGATGAAAAATAATGCTTAATACCGTAGATGTAGAAAAATCTAACTTAAATATGGAAATAACTGAAATTTTTTGAAATTATAAAAAAAAATGCAAATATAAATATGATGCATTAAAAATAATTTCTATCAAACACAATGGGTCTATTTTTGAAGATCTCAACGCCACGAATTTGTAGGATTTGAAATCACTCAATTTCGAGTTCGTATGAGAAAGATACAATTTTTTGAAGTTTTGATGCAAAAAAAATTATTTGAAAAAAAATAGAAGAGAGAAAGTGACGAATTTATTAATAAATAAGGGTAAATAAGACCTTAATTATTGCCACATAAGTCATTTGGCTATATCCCTAAAAATTGTCAAACATAGGCTAGATCCAAAATCACATGTTTAAAGTGGCCTAATTAGTTACAAATCTCTATTATGATGGGCGAATCATATAAATTCGGTTGAATTTTGACATTTTTCAATAAGCGAATCCAAAATTTTAGTTTTTCAAACTATTAGAGCAATAGTCAAAATAGTTTTAATATTTTTAATAAGTGGATCTAAATTTTTTATTTTTATATTTTTTATCAATAACCAGGCTAATAAAGTCAAATCAAATTTAGTTATCAAACTTTTTAAGATCAATATCATATTTGCAAACTAATTTTGAAAACTAAGTTATCTGATTCTTTAATATTTTGATCCAATTTTGAAATCGGTTTTAAAAAATAGCTATGAAACCCTAAAATTTACATTACGTCTAAAAATAAATGTACTATTAATCAACAATAAAACAATATAACATTACCAACACGTGTATGACACACATAAATCAAAATAATAATTACGCAAGTTAATAGTAGCACGCATAACAACATGGCGAGAAGTACATATAAATCAACGATCAACTGAACATTCTTTAGCTGCAATCAACAAAAAATCAACAATAGTACATTGCAATTAGGGAAGTACTAAAGCAACCAATAACCAGTTTCAAGGTGAGTAAATAAATAAAAAATTCAGTCAAATAGATTTCCCTTGAGATTTGAAAGTTCCGGAATTTAAAATCAGCAAACAACCTGAGATTTTCAATTGAAGATTTAGCACAAGCATACTAATTATAAGAAAAGTCATTGGAATTTAAAAAAAAAAAAAAAATCGATTAAATGATATGTTACTACCAAAGTACCAATGAAGGTGTGATTTTAAGAAAAACAAAATAAAAAAAATAGAAGGTGAAGAGCATTTAATCAAATTTCTCTTCAAAACCAGAACCAGAAGATCTTTTCCCTTTTGCGGTACAAAAAGACAGACTGTGACATTGGTCCCCAGTCAAACTTTGCATTTGCTTCAAACAGCACAAGAATCGTTGCCCATTCAAAGCGAAAACTGCTTTCCTATATTCATGGACGACAACGACCGAACTCCGCTTCTGAGCGACACCGTGGACGGCGTCGCCGACCACTCAGGCCGTCCCGCGCGGCGATCCAACTCCGGCGGTTGGAGATCGGCGGCTTTCATCATCAGTACGAACCAAACAAACACCTAAGCTTACCGTTCTTTATGACTTGACTGAGTATATGTATGCATTTATGTATAGGTGTGGAAATCGGGGAGAGATTCGCGTACTACGGAATCGAATCGAACCTGATAAGCTACCTCACGGGGCCGCTAGGGCAGTCCGTTGCGTCGGCGGCGGCGAGCGTCAACGCCTGGGCCGGCGCGGTGTCGCTGCTTCCTCTCGTCGGAGCTTTCATCGCCGACTCGTTTATTGGTCGCTACCGGTCTATAGTTATCGCCTCTCTGCTCTACATCCTGGTTCGTTCCTACTCACCTTTTCTCATACTTCCATCGAGTTACATGGAATTTAACAGTTCGTACAGGTTCAGTTTTCAAAAAATTTAACAACCATAGTATGAAATGGACGAACCAAGATTCGTTGTTCTCATTTCACCGTTTCAGTTACATGGAATTTTGTTTTCATTTAATATAATTGGAGTAAGCAATGAATATTTTCCTTCTGAGCAGTATGTGCTAATTATTCTCTACTTGATTGCTATGGTTTTTGACACAGGGACTTGGTATGTTATCCATGTCAGCGTTAATCGATGCTTCCAATGCCCAAGTGATACTCTTCTTCTTTTCGCTGTACGTAGTCGCCATCGCACAGAGCGGGCACAAGCCCTGTGTCCAGGCTTTCGGAGCCGATCAGTTCGACGAAAGAGATCCCAAGGAGTTCAAAGCTCGAAGCTCCTTCTTTAACTGGTGGTACTTTGGTTTATGCGGGGGTTCTTTGGTGACGGTTTTGATCTCGAGCTATGTACAAGACAACATCAGTTGGGCTCTCGGGTTTGGGATCCCTTGTATTGTCATGGTTTTCGCTTTGCTTGTTTTCTTGCTCGGGACCAAAACCTATAGATACAGCGTAAAACTGGAGGAGAGAAGTCCATACGCGCGCATTGGCAGTGTGTTTTCTGCGGCGTTTAGGAACCGAGCCACTAACTCATCAGACATAGATGCGAAAGAGGAGTCTCGTGGCATATTGCCGCACAAAAGCTATGGACAGTTCAAGTAAGGGATCACAACCTTTCCTATGGTCTGCACTGCATGGAAAACAGGATAATTAATCTCATTTATCACCCTTTTTTTATATGATAGGTTCCTCAATAAAGCATTGCTCGCACCAGACGGCTCGGACGAAGATGGGAAAGTCTGCTCTATGGTTGAAGTCGAAGAGGCAAAAGCCGTTCTGAGACTAGTCCCGATCTGGGTCACATGTTTGGTGTGTGGTATTATCTACGCTCAAGTTCCTACCTTCTTCACCAAGCAAGGGGCTACGATGGAGAGAACAATCACTCCGGGCTTCGAAGTCCCACCTGCCACGCTTCAATCCTTCGTCTCGCTCGCCATTCTCTCGACCCTCCCGGTTTACGAGTGTGTTCTCGTCCCCGTCGCCAGAGCTTTCACCGGAAAGCCGTCCGGTATCACGACCCTTCAGAGGGTCGGAACCGGGATGTTCATTTCAACTCTCTCCATGGTAATCGCTGCTATGGTCGAGATCAAAAGGCTCGAAACCGCTAAAGAATACGACCTAGTCGATAAGCCGGGCGCGACGGTCCCGATGAGTGTGTGGTGGTTGGTCCCTCAGTATCTGTTGTCTGGTATAGCCGACGTTTTCATCATGGTGGGTCTTCAAGAGTTCTTTTATGATCAAGTGCCCTCGGAATTGAAGAGCATTGGGCTTGCCCTTTACCTTGGTATTTTCGGGGTCGGAAGCTTTTTGAGCAGCTTTCTCATCTATGTTATTGAAGAAGCGACTGGTGGGCCCGGCCGGTACAGCTGGTTCTCGAATAATCTGAACCGGGGTCATCTCGATTACTACTATTGGCTGATTGCTGGGCTCAGTACTGTGGCTTTCGCCACTTTCTTGTACTTTGCGAGATCGTATATTTATAACAGAAAAGGTCAGGTATGAGATTTATCTATTTCATTCCTACCATTTGTGAAGCTTAAGTTTGAAATAAGCATAGGGGAGTTCAAGAAGGTGAATTCTAGTGTCTTAGGCAATCATCAAGTTTCAATTTTGTCTCTGTTATTCTATTTGTTCGATCAATGTTACCACAAAGTCGACAAAAGAGCTCTTCATTGCTCATGGATCGCGTGTCATGCTAAATTAAACTTAAATGGCTCAGTAGGGTGATTCGAAAGATGATAAGGAAAAGTATAATGTCACTTAATAATATAACTTGCACTGTGAAGCGAAACCCGGGCTTTGAATTATTCCGAATTTGGATGACGCAGAGTCTCTAAAGCATCGTAAAGTGTGGTTCTTCTGTAACCCAAATGAAGGTTTTGTTCTGCAAAAAATAAAAAACATAATTGATGGGTGAGACCACGGACCCATAAGTTGTTTCTGTACTCAAAGGACCTCAGACAATGAAAAATTTGTCTATACTGAAATCTAAACCAGTGCCTGGAGTTTTTCTTCCAATCTATATTTCTTGATTAAGGCTCTTGTGATTATGCTCTGCCAAAATCTTGGGGCCTTGTCAATTTCCACTGTGCTTCAGTGTCCAAAATGTTTCTTTCTCACCAACGACAATTTCCAAAAAGAATATATTATTTTGGAATGGTTTGGAACTTTAGATAGTATCCAAACCGGACTGGCAAGTTGGTGATGGTTTAGTAAACATCAAGGATAAGTTTATCACTTTATCTATTCTAGATTGGTATTGACTGGAAAATTAATTTCATTATACTTTAGAGATATTATTTTTCACGATGTCATTGCCTTCAATTAGAAAATTTCATCTCACCTTTCTTGTCGTTTCTCTTATTTGATTTATATTCCAGTACATCCTATCCTGCTTTAAGTTGGCTTTCCATTTGGGATTAAAGATTATAAATGTATATATATATATATACATTTTCCCAACACCAGCGAGAATTATTAGTGTTCCTTTGAATATTTAATTGTGATGCCTTTTCAATCAAGTAACCGAATATTCAAATCAAACTATTGAAAGCCTTGTGTTCATATTGTTTGTAACTTTAATTTTGTATGATAACGCCTACAAGGAAGACCTAACTTGGAAAGCAATTTAATACGAATATAATGCAACCATTTTATTTCCAGCTGTAACCAATATATTATTTAAAAAAGATTACACATGGATTTTAAGTACACACAACACACTATATATACAGTTTGGTATTTGTATTAATTTCATAAATGAAAATATTAAAGCTTGTTTTGTTGGAAGTGGGCAATAATTTTTGGTTGGCAATTACCTGTCACCAATGAGTAAGCACACACCTCATCTCTTCTGCTTCCTACCCATCTTTTTTTTCTTTTCTTCCTCAAATGAATGAATTGAATGAGTATTTCCCAGCAATATTTAAGAACCGTTACACATAAACATCAAAAAAATTTTCCAAGTTTTATTAATTATAGGTAACAAATAAATAAATAGCCGTTTCTAATCATATGTTTACAAATGACGTGAAACTGCCCCCCTTATATTTTTATTCATTTATCATTATTGCTAAAATTTAGCATTTTCCAATTATGTGGTTAGTTTGGAAGGTAAGGTGATACACTCTATAAATTCGGAAAAGTAAAAGCAACGTACTTTTTTTTTATATCACACTTGCTTGTAGCATTGACCATCAAAAGACAAAATCATATGCATACTTCTTTATAATCAAAGGAAAATTAATGTGTCGTTATTCCTCATTCGAGTAGTATGGCTGAATGTTATTTTGCAAAGTCTGCAGGATATTGCAGGAAATGAATTAATTAACCACCGTCTATATAATCACAAGGAATCTATCAGTACACAAATATTTTTCCGGGAATAATTTAATGAAAGTTGATTTGAATTTTTTTTTTTCTTCCCTTAATCGGGTCATTCATTTCCATACTTCTGATACTGAATTAATTAAATAATCAGTGTGCAATTATTACTCAAATTCCATGCAGCATTTCCGAATAGTCAATAGATAAGCAAATTCCAAACACAGCAACTCCATGTTGCGTAACCATATATGTAAATGTATTGCTTCTTCATCAATTTTTATAAGGACATAAGATCAAGTTAGTTATCTCTATTACCCATGCATTTAATATTCTTTTCCCAAGTTTGTTCTCCCTTCAAATGAATAGAAAGAACTCTAAGAATACGCCATTCACTTGATAATGGATATGTATTGGATACTCTTAATAAATAGCCAGCTAATACGTCTTCGGCCACACAAAAATAAACATCAACAAAACAAAGGTAAACCAAAATCCATTCACGGAAATACCAACTATTGGTGAAGAAAGAAGTTCAGCCACACCGATCCATTCATAATTGCGGAAAAATCTTGTGTGTTAAATAAAGTTCACTTTTAGACAGGGGACTATTAACGTCGCTAGAAATAACGCCGTAAAAACGTTTCTAACAGTGCATTATAGCGATGTTGCATGTGTGCATGTGTGTCAAGGGTCTTTAAGACGTTTTATGCAAAAGTGTATTCGAAAAACCATGCCACGTAAGCGTCACATGAAAATTGTGTGGAAAACATTCCACGGCGTTCATGCACAGAGCAAGCCATGGGAAGTCCAAGCATTACTTTTCTAAATAATTTGGAAATTTATTAAATTTTAAGTACGGATTTTTTTTTTGTTAACCGCCTTTAAATGTATTTGTGTAGTGGTGGTTATTTCATAATTTCTGTTTATGTGCTTAATATATATAATATACTGGTGGTAAACACTAAAAATCATATAATACAATTAGTTCTATGGAAAAAAAAAAAAAAAAAAGATTACCCCACATACATGGAATCATATCACATGCTAACAATGAAATGGTAGTATGAAAAAGTCCTAGATTGTATATGACCTTTGAGGTGAACTGGTGATTTTCTACACCATGTATTCGTAATGCATATGATATCTTATCATATAAATAGTTAATTAATCCTACCACGATAAGTAGGAAGCCTTTAAATTAATGTAAGGAAGTAAAAAAAAAAAAAAAAAATTATACGAATTTGTAGAGAATCCGACTGTCTCTAACATATCCGATCCTTTTGTATAATTGAAATAGAATACTAGATACAAAGCTTGAAGCATCATATGCTGTCTAATTCCATTTAAGATATAAGCCTAACCTAAAAAATAATAAAACAGAATTTGGAATAATCAACCTTAGATAATAGGTGCCTACTTCCTTTTATATTTATGCTACGACAATTAATCATAGAGCTCTACTTGTGTGTTTGTTTAATCCCAATATGTTCTTTCTAATATAAAGAAGGAAGACCCTAGGCGATTCATTTGATTCTTAGCTGATATTTCAACTTGTGAATTTTAAAATATATTATACTATTAAATTCAGGGGATAGAGTCATTTTAAAATTTGGCCTTTAAAATTTTCACCATTCAAGTCTACGTTCGGATTTTTAAATGCGCATAGTAAAAAGAATGAAGCTAGCACGAGGCGTTACGAGATCAAATTTAGATTCCGAGATAGACGTTAAATTTTGATATTAATAACCAGTAATATAAAATTGAGTTTGATTTTCGTTGTTGCATTATATTTGTCCACAAAGTTTCATATATTATATATTTGCTGCAAATATTAAAACTTTTACTTATATTCTTCGCGATTTATAATACCAAGGACAAAATTCAAACCCTATTTTATATTAAATTATAATTTGATTTCATCAAATATTAGTGATTGTTGATTAAGAGAAATCTTACGTCAACAGTTTGATCCCATCTGTGAGAATTAATTTTGAATTACTTCATCACAAGAAATTTAAGCCGTCAAAATAACGGGCCTAAAGAAGGGGAGGAGATGAGCATGAGAGAGAGATTACCAGACATCAGTTGTGTGGGGTTAACGGCGGCGGCTGTGTTTGGCCGAGAGAGTTTTGTGTCGAAAGTGTTTGGTTTTTTATTTTTATTTTATTGAAACTCTCATTATATTAACCTAAAAGTCTCAACGCGAAGAATTTTGGAGAATTTTGAAATACCGATATGGCAAGTCGGATGTGTATATATTTCTCTAAATATCTATTCGTGAATGAATTTTAGATTTTTTTGAATAGTGAATTAAAAATTATCGTGTCTAAGTAAACGCGTCGAATTGTGTCAGTTTCTTTTCATACCTCAAGTATACATATCGTATCATAGTCCTGTACTCACTCTATATATTCAGTATGTTTAATTATTTCGAAACTAACAAAATATTGGCTATAATTAAATAATAATCTAACCGTTTATTTGATCTATGTTACTCATACAATTAGCACAGTCCAAGTATGTTTTCAGACCCTCTGAGAATTGTAGGAATTCAATATTGAGCCCGAGTCAAATAGGCCCGATGGCTTATTAAGTTTAAGAAACAACCCGTTTATAAGGAAAAAAATGAACCATGCTGAGCAGAACTTCGAAGAAAAGAGAAGAGAAGCTGGTGAGTCCAAAGACTATAGTCACACTAAGAAAATGGGGTCACGTCATAATATAAATAATAAGCGCCCGAGAACACATGCTTAGCGGTTACCTTAGTGAAAATAACTCCTAAACGGTTATGCAAAATAATCACCCACTCCCCATAAATAAAGAGAAGTTACAAAGTAACTATCACATCATGAACTTGATCACTCCCATGATCTTCAAACTCACCACTATAAAACGGAAACAAAACAACAAACAAAATAGGCTAAAGACAAGTACACGCTAGAAGTCTCACCTACCACAAAACACCCTCATTTAACTCTTTCTTTTATACTAGATTCGTCTGTACTTAGATAAAATCATATCTGAAACCTTTATGTGCTCGGAAGCTCAGAGCCTAGTGTTCTTCGTAAGACAGTTGTTGTAACATTTTTGTACGTCAACAATCTGTATAATCATATTAGTTGTTTTTTTTACAATTCAAATTATGCTCTTGTAAAATTATATGATAACAAAATGTTGAAAATTATATACCTTTTCAGTTATCAAGAATAAAAATTAATATAAGGGTTGGGGTAAACAAGCAAACTAAAAACATACACTACAACAAATACTGGCAACAGCCGCGACAAAAGTCGTGGCTATTGCCATAAAATTCGTGGCTGTTGCCACATCAGCCGCGACAACAGCCACGACAAAAGTCGTGGCTGTTGCTTCTCAGCATCAACAACCTTCTCAACTTCCACCACCGATTCCTCAAGCTCTCTAAATTTTAATAAATAAAAAAACAAGAAAAAGGATTAACCAACTGAATCCAATACTGTAAATATTAGGAGTGAAAGAGAGAGAGAAAGCCTGAATGGGGGTTGTCAAGTTTCTAGGGTTTAGCGAAATTTGGGGCTTTTCATGGGCGTGGTGTTTAGCGATGGTCGTACTGATTTGGGAGTGAAATTTCTAGGGTTTTCGCAAATATGGTGGTCGTGGTCGATTGGCGGAGTAGAGGTGCGTGGTCGCGGTTGTGGTGGTGGTGGTGGTCGATTGCGGGAGTGGTGGTTTTCGCGGTGGTTGTGGCTTGGTGGTGTTGTGGTCGTGGCGGCTTTGCTTGGTCAATTTCAGAGAGAGAGAGAACGAGAGAGAGTGATTCGAAAATGAAAAAAGAAATGAAGCACAAGTTATAAGTTATAACGCTATCGAAAATTCCCAAATTCTAAGCGCCAAACGAAAATGAAAAACTAAAATTAGAAACAGCAACGACAAGTCGCGGCTGTAGCCGTATATATCGCGGCTATTTAGTCACGACAAGTCGTGGCTATGTCCGAGTATAATAATTGTGGTTGATTCTAGTATTTGTTGTAGTGATAAATAATCTTTTACCAAGAAACAAACAGTTAAATATATATATATATATATATATATATATATATATATATCTATCTGATCAATAAAAAAAAAATAGTAAGGGTTCTTTCATTATTCTTGTTTCCCAGTTGAAAAATAATATATATATATTTTTTTTATCGAATGATGGACTTAATCAAATATAATATAATAGCGTTTAGATATATATATATATATATATATATATATATATATATATATATCATATAAACCTGAGGACAAAGTATAATTAAAAAAAATATAAAGATCACATATCTAAAAGCATATTTGTAGTCGTTGCACAATGAATCATATATCCCAAGGCCAGCTCTGCGCTTTCTTGATTTGGTTTATTCCACAGAATGTCTGGCTTTTGCGGTGCTGACAACTCTTAAACTTACACTTTCATTTCTATGATTTTAAAATATAACATTTATACACTTAATACGTCCATCAACATGGTGATATAGTATATAGTATTTCACGTTTCAGCTACAACAATATACTTTAAGTGTTTCATATCGATGTAATTAATAGAGTCTTGTTAGTTGGATTATAGCCAGAGAGATTACATTTGTTTTTAATATTTGATGATTTTATAATTAGATTAACGAGTGGTCCCATATACCGACAAAATTACACCCGGCACGTAATCTCTTCTTCCTCTGGAATTTCTGTCTAACTTAAGGAAAATATGTCCTTGATATCAATTGGTGGTTCCGGGCGGTTTAATTTCCATATTCAGTTATTTATTTATAAATACCTGTAATATATATACTTGGAATAAGGTTATAACTTATAACAAACAATATAATAACAGGAAAAATTAAAATTTAAACGGAGGGAAAGAGACAGCAAGGAAAACCCAGCCACCAGCTTTTTTGTGGATTTTTTTTTTTTTCTTCTTTTCTTTACAGAAGCGAAAGAGAGAAAAGACCTATTGAGGACCCACAAACGAAGAAAAAGACAAAAACAGCCCTCTCTTTTCTCTCTCGTCCTCATTGTTTGGTGTTATTTTCTTCCGTTACGGCCGGCCTCTTTTTTATTTTTTATTTCTTAAAAGGGAAGATCATGTCTATATGCAAAAGCTTTAATTTTTTTTTTTTTTTCAAAAAGAGGAACAAATTACAAAAGAAGAAGAGAATTTTGATTTCGTGACAGCCTGTTCTATTCTAGGAAAACCCAATATCGGATTACATGCTCCGAATAGTTACAGACTTTGGTGTTTGGTTTATAGTTTTTTTTTTTTTTTTTGTTAATAGTTTACGATAACTATATGAAAATATCTCTCACCTCATTTAAAACTGTCATTTTCATCGCATAAAAGAGTACGTAGAGAGAGAAGGAAAAAAAAAACTACAGGCACACGTATTGAAATTTGAGGTTTAGGGTTGGGCCGCTTTAGATTATCCATTAAAAAAAAAAAAAAAACCCTTCAAGCAGATCAGATCAACGACATTTTTATAAATTTTTTTTTATTATATATATATGTATTTAATTATGAAATGTTGTGCTCATAAACGCAATTTTTTTTTATTTTAGGGTAAGAAAGAAATAGTCGAAGCACACTATTACACTTCCTAGTTCCTAGGTTACGTAACTACTACGTCATGGTAAATTTTAAGGTTATATATGTAAGAGATTAGTTACGAGTCCGCTCTGTGCCTAAATTTTAGAGCTCTTCTATAAAATAGTAACGGACAAAACGTCCGTTAGGGTTTCAACGAACGGATCTTGTGATTCATGCTTGTTTGACAGCTATGTGGCGTTGTGCTCTTCGTTGTATTGGGCTGAGCCGTCGGAGATAAAAATATCCGAGAAACAAGTGAATTGATTTCCTTTTGGTACTTTCTCGCAATACAAAATTTATGTTATTATGACAACGCTTTGCTTGCCAATAATATCACTTTACGTGCTTACAGGTTCCTGAATATAAATAATTTTTAATTATTATGTTCTATTCACTAGCATCATGTATACTATATGTATATATATTGTGGCCCATTGTTTTGATGAAATTGGGACGGCTCAAACTGACAAGTCTACTACTAAGTTGTGAGATTCATTAATATGACGATGTTACCACCACTTATTATTAAAAAAAATATTATTATTTCTTTATGTTTAGTCATTCCTATACGTTTTTTCATATTAGCTTAGATATGTCGTAAGCATGAAGAAATGTGAAATCACATTATTATAAATATCCTTGCGACCTTATCCGAAGGCAGGAATTTCTCTGGCCCAAATTATAAAATTATTGTAAATTTATTAAATAAGTATATAGACAAAATCAATTGACTGTAGTTGATAGTCTTGGGTCTATCGGAAACAAGTAACATAAATGAAAAATAAATCTTAGCTGAAGATGTGTATTTTGGCCCTTCTAAAACAACAAAACCATATGATATAATAATATTTTTTTTCACTGTACAAACTACTTATTGCATATAACGTCTATATTTTGAAATGATGTTCCCAGAAAATATATATAAATATAATATATATGTGTGCATGGGAAACTAACTTTATGAAACAAATCTATGAAAATTATATCATTTAATTACACCTATGTTGTTGTTATATGGCAATAACATATACTAAACGATAATCAGGTCGTCAATCAGAAAGAGAACCATAAAAAAAATCCTCAATCTATTTTAAACCATAAAAAAAGCTCAAAATTCGGAAATATTTAAATTTTATTTACTAAAATCAATTAATGTTTTCATTTAAAGGCAGTAATAAAATTTATACAAAAATAGCAACCCAGTTACGGTTACTATTTAGTAAACAAATTTGACCACAAAAAAAACAGACTAAAATAATTCAAACGCCAGCAAAATAAGTTTTACGAAACAGCGGTAGTGGAGTATTCGAGAGTTTGGGAGGTTCTAAAATAACCGATTCAAATCGATGTACCTCATGGATTTGCTATTTTTAATATTTTCACTTAAAAAAAAAGGTTTAATGATTATTATTATTATTTATTTTTTTGGGGTGTGTAACCTGTAAAGCAGTCTCAAACGGTAAGTAGGGCGCAAAGAAAAAGAGTCAAGAGAGAACGTAATAGAGAAATTGAAGGAGAAATTTAAAATTTCTGAAAAAAGGAAAATAGAAAATAGAAATGAGAAATTAGAAGAGAAGTGGAGGTGGGTCCCACATAAGAGAGGAAGTGGTGTAGTAGCTGGCAAAGTTGTCTGACAGACTGGTTCTCTTTCTTCTCTTCTTTGTTTGCATAACAATTCCCTCCTCAATTTTCTCTCTTCCAAACCCTCTCCTCCTCCTTTTAAGCCCCCTCTCTCACACTCTCTCCCACAATTACACAATTCTCTCTCTCTCTCTCTCTAACATATTCTAAACTTTTATATATTCAATTTCTCTCTCTCAAGACCTAAAAAAGAAAGCTCTGAGAAAATGACTGAGGAAGCGCAGAAGCCTGTGGCGCCGGTGGTCGTGTCCGAGGTTCCGGTGGCGGAGAGCGCTCCGGCGCCGGTTCCGGAGCCGGAGGTGGCGGAGAAATCCGCCGACGCGGCGGCGACGACGGAAGCTACCGTTGAGGTGGCGGCGGAAGAGACGGAGGAGGAGAAGACGAAGGCGGTGGAGGTTGAGAAGGCGATCGCTCAGTCGGTTTCGTTCAAGGAGGAGAGCTACGTGGTGAGCGAGCTTCCCGAGAGCCAGAGGAAAGCTCTTGACGAGCTCAAGCAGATGGTCCGCGAGGCTCTGGACAAGCGCGAGTTCGCCGAGCCGAAGAAGGAAGAGAAAAAGGAGGAGAAGAAGGAAGAGGAGGCCGAGAAGAAGGTTGAGGAAGCCGAGAAGACCGAGACTGAGGCTGTGGCTGTGGTCGAGACCGCCGCGGCGGAGGAGCCGAAGAAGGAAGAAGACAAGGCCACCGAACCGACGCCGGAGCCGAAGAAGGAGGCGGAGAAGGCACCAGAACCGACGCCGGAGCCGAAGAAGGAAGCGGAGAAGACACCAGAACCGACGCCGGAGCCAAAGAAGGAAGCGGAGAAGGCGCCGGAGCCGAAGAAGGAGGGGGAGAAGGCGCCGGAAGCGAGTCCGCCGGCGGCCTCTGTCTCGGCGGCGGTGGAGGAGAAAGTCGCCGTGGCGGTGGACGACGACGGAGCGAAGACCGTGGAGGCGATCGAGGAGACAGTGGTGGTCTCAGCGGAGGAGCCAAAGAAAGAAGAAGAAGAGGAAGCTGTGGTGGTGGAGCCAGAGGAGGTGGAGATTTGGGGGATTCCGCTTCTAGAAGACGATCGGAGCGACGTCGTTCTGCTGAAGTTCCTGAGAGCGCGCGACTACAAGGTGAAGGAAGCGTTCGCGATGCTGAAGAACACGGTGAGGTGGCGAAAGCAGTTCGGGATCGAGGCTCTCCTGGGAGAGGACACCGCCGGAGCTCACCTGTCGGAGGCGGCGTTCTGCCACGGCGTCGACAAGGAGGGACACACTGTGTGCTACAACGTGTTCGGGGCGTTCCAGGACAAGGAGCTCTACCAGAAGACCTTCGGCGACGACGAGAAACGCTCCGATTTCATCAAGTGGAGGATCCTCTTCCTCGAGAAGAGCATCAGGAAGTTCGATTTCAGCCCCAAAGGAATCTCCACCATCGTCCAAGTCAACGACCTCAAGAACTCCCCGGGCCTCCTCAAGCGAGAGCTCAACCAGGGCACCGAACAGGCTCTCAAGCTCCTCCAAGACAATTACCCCGAGTTCGTCGCCAAACAGGTACTTGAATTCACAAATATTCAACACTGATCCTAATCAATTTCTTTGATTATATCTTATATCTAATTCTTGTCATGTCATGTTACTTGAAGGTCTTCATCAATGTCCCCTGGTGGTACTTGGCCTTCCACAAGGTCATCAGTACCTTCCTGACTCAGAGGACCAAGAGCAAGCTCGTCTTGGCTGGACCGTCCAAATCCGCCGAGACTCTCTTCAAGTGAGTGCTTTCAGTGTCCTTTTTTTTTTTTGCTTGATTGCTAAGTTGAACTATGTTGAAGACTTTGTACTCTTTTCTTTTATTTATGGTGTTTGTATCCAATTCTTGTGTATTATTAAATAAAAAAGGTACATCGCACCGGAACAAGTCCCGGTTCAGTACGGCGGACTAAGCCGAGACGACAACACCGAGTTCGCCACCTCGGACGCCGTCACTCAGGTCGTCATCAAGCCCGCGAGCAAGCACATCGTCGAAATCCCCGTCACCGACGAGGTACTCGAAAGTTTAATACTAACGAAATAATTAGAGGACCTAATTAGGAGTGTGTGTTCATAATGTTGCGTTGGTTCTGTATTTGTTTTCAGATCAATCAAGTGGATTGGGAAATCAGAGTGGTTGGATGGGAGGTCACGTACGGTGCGGAATTTGTGCCGGCCGCAGAGGATCACTACACCGTAATCTTGCAAAAGGCGAGGAAGGTCAGTTCGGCGGACGAGACCGTGATCGCCAACAGCTTCAAGGTCACCGAGCCCGGAAAGATTGTGCTCACCATTGACAACCAAAGCTCCAAGAAGAAACTGGTCTTGTACAGGTACAAGACAAAGCCTTCCTCGTCCCATCAATGAAATCCACTCTTTCAGTTCTCATCATCGAACCTCAACTCATGTGATTCTGAAGAGAAAATATGCATGGATTGTTCTAAAGGAGAAAAACACAGGGTTTAAATTTTTTTTTTTTTTTTTTTTTTTTATTGCTTCGTCTCTTTTGGTTGATATTTAATTTTTGTGGATGATTCCAAAAAAAAAAAGTATTGGGGGATTGTATTAAATTGTTTCTTTGTTTAAGTACATTTGGATTTGTAAATCAATTTTATTTTTTTTAGTGGTGGTAAAATGAAAGTTATCTGGGGGGATGCGTAAAAATGGAAAATATGTTTTCTGTTTTTTCGGAGAGTGGGAAGGTAATTGTGTGGAGTCTCTGGGGACAGAAGATACTGTGTTTTGCTATATGCTATACTTTTTGTCTTGTAAAATTTGTGTAAATTCGATTTTTCGTTACTGAATATGTTATATGCTCTTTCGAGTTTCTTTATTCTTTATTCTTTATTAAATTATTTATTATTTTATTTCTTTATTGCTTTTATAGTTTATTATTACAAGTTTACAACCTAGGAATGGAACATTGGTAAATGTTCTTTGGATTTGTAACGAATGGTAGAGGAATCCAAGAGAGCTCAAGCTGCTCAACGATTGAGAATGTTTGTTTTTTCTTGTTTCTTCAAAATGCTGAGCTTTTTTTTTTTTTTTTTTTTATATATATATCTGATTAAAAAATAACAGTTAGACATCATAATTTTACAATATATATATTAGACTAATTTTAGATCCGCTCCTTAGATTTAAGAATTAATATATAATATATGAGGGTAAATGATCAAGAAATATCTTTAGTCTTAATCAACAAATGAGAGTTTTTGGATGCTACTTGACTCAGCTTATCATTCCTTGAGTATTTTCCTTCACCAATAGTTTCTTTTAAAAATTAACAAAAAAATTATGAACATATTCATGATGGTTAATAACATGTATAATAATAGGTTAAATCCAGTCGTTACAAGTCTTACAAATTTAAAAGGGAAAATATAATAAATCTCCCTTGTGTTTAATCGAAATGTTGTGTTTATTCCCACAGTTTCTAAAAATATTATACTGTCCCTTAGCATTTCTATTAATATCAATTATATACCTTAAAAGTTAAAACGTGTTTATGTATCAAAACCCTCTTTTTACAAGATTTTGTTGATTTTTTTTCAAAATGAAATTGAATTGCCCAGTTTCAAAGGAGGTGATCGCACTTGGCCACCGACAACGACAACGGAAGGTAGAGCTTCTCAGAGAGAAGAGAAAGCATTGTTGTTGTCGCCATCATAGTCGATAAGCACCGTATAAGCTTTCTAAATCCGGTTGACTAGCCAAATCAAGCTTTCCATAGTCGTCATGATCAAAATCTCTCTGTAAGGTCTTTTCTCGATTAAAACCCTAGAACTCTCTCCCTTTTGTTAAGTCCTTAACGAAGAAGAAATGGACGGCAAATCGCACGAGCCAAACAAGAATTTTGTTCCTTTTTTATTATAAAAAATTTCATGGTATGAAATGAGGGAATTCATTAAGGATAAAATGAGCAGTTAAATTTTTAATTTAAAAAAAAAAATCAACAAAATCTTATATAAAGAGAAGGTTTTGATATGTAAACATGTTTTAAGGTATGCAATTGATATTAATATGAATGTTAAGGGACACGTATGATATTTTTAAAAATTGTGAAAATAAACGTGACATTCCTAAGATAGATCTCAAAGTAGGCATTAACTTTATCGAACACTACATTTGTTTTAAAGATGAAAGACTTAATATGTAGGAATAAAATCAAACGTGAATCTAGTTTGGAGTTGGTATCATGACTATTCATCTAATGTAAAAGCCAGAAAGAAGAAAATCGAGTTAAAAAAAGGGGGAAAAAGGATGGAATCGTTGAACAGATAACTAAAGAACCAATATAAAATAAATACACATCCAGTTGTTTTCTTGCATAGACTTTCCGTGTATATAAATAATCGACATAAATCGATTCATAAAAAGGAATGATTCCCTGGCCTCGTTACACTTGCATAATCATTACGACAAAGAGTTGGTAATTTGTTTAATTATATTTTGTTTCAAATCGCCTAATTAATAATGGAAGGTAAGAAGAAAAATTAGAAAACAAAACAAATCACATGTAGGTTGTTGCAATATTTATTTATTTCCTCTTAATTACGATTCACCCCCACCTTTTCCAAAATAAAGTTAGTTGTAAGTTGTAACTAGTTACTACCCTTAATAGTATTACTAGCGTACACACTTTTTTAAGAGATTTGTAAACAACTAATGGGGTCTTTTAAAATAATACCCGAGGTTTGAGTTATATTAAGCAATTAGCCAAACAAAATTCATTGTGCCTAAAATACCATGTAGACTACGATGGAACTCTACCAGACCAAGTTGAAGAAGCAATCCTCGTAGCAGAGAGAGAGAGAGAGAGAGAGAGAGAGAGAGAGAGAGAGAGAGAGAGAGAGAGAGAGAGAGAGAGAGAGAGAGAGAGAGAGAGAGAGAGAGAGAGAGAGAGAGAGAGAGAGAGAGAGAGAGAGAGCGGCTCCGTCTGGATCGCCACGTGTCGGAGCGTCCCGGGCATCGGTCGAACCGGGTCTCTGTCCTCGTCGCTCCTCCAGCGACGTACCGGCTCTAGAGCTTCGATGGCGGCCATGTCGCCGGAGATGTCCCGCAACGACCCGTCGCTCCATTTCATCAGACCCGTCGAAGGCATCGGAAGAAGGGGCCAGAGACGGGGGCGGCGCATGCGGCGGTGGAGGTGCGATTTTAGATTCTAGGGTTTTTTTTTTTTTCCGACAGTTAATCCGATTAACTGTCATAGTTAATCTCAATTAACTGTCACAGCTAATCTCGATTAACTATCACGGTTAATCTGATTAACTGTGTCGAACCTATTCCGAAAATGATTTTTTCGAACATCGGTGAGTCTCGCGGTTGCGCCGATCCGGCCGTTCGAATGTCGCAAGTTCAATTATGCATATTAACTGTTATAGTTAATCGGATTAACTGTGAAAGTAATTCGATTAAACGTGACGATTAATTGCATATCTTGTCTAATTGCTCCGCCATAGCCATCCAAGCTCAATCAATGGCATTGACCTAATCCGGCGGAATCCGATGGGGATCGACGAGCCTTCAAGGTCCGAGGGAGGAGATAGAGGACGAGGTCGTAGTCGTCCAATCCGACGAGCTTGATGGATTTCATACGAGGTCGTCGGCTGTGATGCCAGATTTGAAGCGCATGAGCGCGGTCTTGTCCTGGGCCAGCGAGTGTCGGACTAGCCCCGAGGTGAGTGGCACGTGTTGAAGAAAGAGGAGGAGTTTATTACTTTTCTTGTTACTGTTAATATTATTTACTCTAACAGTTGATAATAAAAACATTTAAGGGTAATATTGGAATATTAGAATGTTATCATAACAAATTGGTTACTTTCCTAAATATGTTAATATTTGGACTATTATTTTAAAATAAGAGAACTGTTTGGACTAGATACTTGGTCCGTCCCTTTTTAATCTTTTGTCGGATCTTCTTCGATTAGCAATATTTCGTTGTTATCCTTTGTGTAAAATATTTTCCTCTTAATTCCTCTTCGATTGAAAGTATAAGAATTTTCCTGAAAGTGATGTTTATGATCTTAGAAATATTAACTATTCAGCAACTGTATCATTGCAACTAAATAACAAAAAAAGAAACATTGAAACAGCACAACTGTGTTGTCTTTGTCTTCTATAAAAAAAAATCTAGCTGCAAAATTTTTGTGAGTTATGTTTGAATCTTAAAACGATTGCCATATAGGATTCGCCGTCTTTGGAGTAACTATTGTAAGCAATGATATGATTAACGACTAATACTCTCAATCTTACTCACTGTCAAATAATAGGTTAAAATCAAATTACTGGTTTTATTTCCCTTTCTTTGAAATGCAATTTGATATTCCACCAAGACTTTTCGCTTTCAAAAGATTTTTTTTTATTCATATAATTATGCATTTGATATTTGTTGTAATCTCTGCTATTTATCAACAAAAATCATGATATACATGGACCAAAATGCTTAGCTCGATAGTCAACGTCACTATCGTATGCTGTGACGTATGATTAACAATCAACATAAATTGAAAATTAAAGATGGTACAATATTTCCAAATAACTTGCTTGTCTTAGAGGATCTCTTAGCATATCATAAAATTCAGATATTAGCTATTATACTAGATATATATTTAGACTTCATAATTTTCTTCTCATGAGAAAGATTTTGACAAGGTCGGGCAACACCATAATCCATCTTCGTCAAAAAAATTTTTTTTTTTAAAAAAACATCATATTCAAACTCATTTATTTTAAAATGATAATTGTGTATATTCGTCCTTTCCAAATTTTAAATTACCAAATAGTCAAGTTCATAGTGTTTAATAAAATAGCTAAATTGTCTACACATGACATTTATAAATAGAAAATTCGATACTTAATTGCCAATTATGTTAACCTTATTAATTTCATAATATAAAAAACAAAAGTTATATTTATTGACAACTATTGTTTGAGGTTTCTATTAATATTGTATATTTGGCTCTCTCTCTCTCTCTCTCTCTCTCACACACACACACACACACACACACACACACACACATTGGGTTTAGTGCTCACAACTAGATGTAAATGATGAATTTACTTAAATATAATGTCTTTTTAATTACAAGTTTATGTAAAATTGAATTCAAATCAATACAATGAAACATTCATTCTTCATAAGTTTGTCTTATAGTTTAATAACTTTATCCTGAAACAACTCACAATGAACAGAATTAATATAGTGAATTACTATATAAATGGGCTAACAAAATTAACAAATAAAAAATAATTACAATGAATATAAATGATTCAGGAGTAAAATAAAAAAATTAGGAATTTTAGGTATTCGTGGTTAGTGTGTGATATTTGTGAGAAATTTACTATATATATATAGTAAATTTATGATATTTGTGCGATTTTAATAGTATACCGCTGGAGATGTTCTAACCGCTCTTGCATGGGCATAAAAGCAGGAAATTGTTGATGCCGAGTTCGGCTCTTCAACAATCATGAACAATTAAGACGAAAGTATTTTTTTATTACTTATATTTATGTGGATCTCAGTATTTTATCGAGTAATAAATGAATTAATTTAACGATCCAAAGTAAAATTGATGAAATAATGAAATAATACAAGGACAAACATAAATAAATTACTTTATTAATACGTTGGGTCGAATACAAGATAGGTTCGAGCTCAACGATATTGAAAGGTCGAAGTCAGCAAGAATTGTTCATTGTAATTATGTTTGCATTTCTTCGCTGATTGATGCTATTTTTACTTAAATGATGAATTTTTATTATCAATGTACTTACTGTATGTTGGCTGTTTTTGTTATTGCAAACCTGTTGTTCTCTGTGATATTGGAAACATCTCCCTAGAATATGAGGTGTCTGCTTACACGTCATTATAGTGATGTTGATTTTTGCTGACAGATTTTTTGTTTGATTCGTTTCCGCGCTTTTTTACGATCATCCAATGAGCGTTCTCCAAGTACATTGGAAAACCCTAACCAATGACACTACGCATGTATGTGTCTTATATATGGATATTTTCCCTCTTCTGTAAGATTCACATCTAGGTAATTTGTTATAGTCCTCATCGCCGAAATAATGGATCCTAAGTGTGCTTTTAAACTTTGTGTTGTTTACAACCATTGTTAGACCTATGTCACAGAGTTGCTTGTGTTGTTTATTCGAATTATTGTAAACACGTATTATTATAAACATTATTGAAACACTAGGAGAGTGTGAGTGAAAAATAAGGGGAGTTCAAACACAGTGGGAGCCTGAGTTAGAATATCTAGGATAGTTTGAAGGTTTCTGAAACCTGGATGGTGATCATCCATGGTTGTCCAACATTGTACTTACTCTACTGTCTAGTGAAGTTCTCTTTCCACCAGGAGTATCATCCCTCCATAAGTAGGTATGTTTGGCCGAACTAGGTTACCAACTCTTGTGTTTCTTTACTTTCATTTTATGTGCTTATGATAATGAGTTAAACTAATAAGTTGTTTTATAATGTGTTAGGACATCTTTAGAAACATCACTTAAACAATATATCTACTTTTTCAATCACCTTTCGCGAGGACATGCGGCCGAGTTGGACTGGTCTCATCATGATGTTTATCTTCGGTTGATGTGTCGAGTTGGGCTCAATTAGGTATGTTTCGTGTTTGTTACGCCCGAGGTGGACCCGTCTGTTCTAAAATGAGATGGGCTTAATTTGGTTTAGCCATTATTGTGCTTTCAGGCCTAATGTAGTGAGAAGTTCGTTTGCTACACCAACATATGCCGCACGAGATACTAATTTCTGATTTGATATTTTATACTTTGTTTTGGCCAATATTTATGGGTCAATGCGTGAAAAAACAAGTCGGGTTGAGTTATTAGGAAGCTTAGACTAGATCGTACCTTTTGAAGAAAATGGTCGGACTTATGATTCAATGATTTAAATGTCGTTTTTATATAAATTCAATTAAAAAAAATAAAAATTAGAAAGAATATAGTAAAAAAATTGAAATAATATTTTTTTGACGAAAAACTAGCTTGCGCTGGTAGACTAATTAATGTTGCAGAATATGATATATATATATATATATATATATATATATATATATATATATATATATATATATATATATATATATAAACAGATTTTATTTATGTTCTAAACTTAATGTTGAACTACAATATCTTTAAACTTTAAAGTACACAAATTCTAAGCTTGAAAAAACTTAAAACGGCACAAATAACACAACTTGTATCCCCGACTAAACGAATTGCTTAAGAAATCACAACAAATTCTTGCGCTGAAATGGTACCATATATTTCAAGGTCTTTACAAACAACACGAGCTGCTTCATTGTATCCTTTAGGAATCCACAGTAAAGAAAAATTCTGAAAACAAGAAATCAAATAACGACATTCCTCCACTAAACACTCAACAATCTCTAGTCCACCACGTTCTGCATGATATACAAAATAATATATATTGAACAATGCTTATTAAGTAAACTTATTATAAATATGCATATACTTAATTTTACGGATTTTTTTTAGTTGTACTTTTTCATGGAAAAAAAAATTAAATTCGAACTTTATCGTGTTAAAAAAATGATTTCAACTTTATCATGTCAAAATTCTGACAGAAAAAAAAAAAAATCGATGGCTAGTTACCAGACGTTGCTTTAGCTTTACACGAATGCAAAACTGAATTCGACAGTCCTAATAGCATCACGAACTTAATTGAATTATTAAACAAAAAAATATTCAACATAATTTTAGTCTACATTTTCATCTGATATAAACGTAATTTTTTATTTTACGATTTTCATATTTCAAATATTGTCTAATCACGAAACAAATCATCGGTCAACGGCATAGTCTAATGAAACGGGTATTTATCAGAATAGAAATATTTATTAACTGACATCGTTGCTAATAAAATCTTTAACGTCACAGTAATTTTTTATCTCCAAGACTCGAGATAAACTTAAATGGAGTAGAAGGTGTACTTTAAGGCCTTGTTTGGCAAGAGAAGATGAGAGAATGACTGTTTAGAAGAGACGATGAAGAGACAGTAATGAGAATTTTGGGAGATTTTGAATCATCAGACCCACTATAATCCTTTCAATTCTAAAAAAAAAAAAAAAAAATCACAAATGCAATTCGGTCATTCACTATTATTTCCTCTCTACTAAACATATTTAAGAAATTATTTGATCGTTTTTTTTTCTTATTTTAAAGAATCCATCCCTTCACTCTTATCTTCCAACTAAATAAGGCCTAAAATATCAAAAGGCACACGAGCATTTTTCTTAGGCACAATAAAACCCCACGCTAGAGTCATATATTTGTCTTATAATTACGCAAAAAGACAAAACTATGACCGAATGAAGTTTGAAAAACCAGCATATGTACTATTGGATTATTGAGATAGTGAGAAAACTATTTATTCTTACCGCTTATATTTAATTTATATATATATATATAAAAAATAAGTTGCCTAACTTGTTGTCATGGCTATATTATTTTATTTTATTTTATGTGTAGTGACTGTGAGACTATGGCATTGCGTTACTTTTAGCGAGTGTATGCTAGATGACCAAACTACGTCTATTAAGATTTAAGTGTTTCCCTTCCAAAAAAAAAAAAAAAAGATTTAAGTGTTGGCTGCAATTAGACATGGCCTAAAGCTATATTTTTCAGACCATCTTCCATTAATTAATAGCTATTTGTTTACGATCCAAGAATTTTATGATATATGTTTTCAATATGATATAAATTTTCGTTCATCCAGACATAACATTAATTTATGAACATGCAAGCATTAAGTGGTTTATAAGAAATCACATAGCGACTTTCAAACTCCTTTTTTCAACCAATTTTGTGTCAACAGAAAACTCTTAACAAGAACAGTTAGTTCTTAAAGTTTAGTTTATTTATTTTAGGTAAAATAACTATGCGTAAACATCATAATTTTTTTTTAAGTCGAGATAGATGGTGGAGAGGTTTTCGTAGACTGATTTATGAGTTTTTATAAATATTTTATACTTGTAATACATGAATTTGATGCATGTCCATAATTTTTTTTTATGCAAGTATACCGAGATGGACACAAAATATTTTATCACTGCCATAAATGTTATGTTGTATCAACATAAGTTATGCCGCACGTAGTGTAAATTGTATGCCATATCAACATAATTTATGACACGTGTATATATTTTAATTTATGTCACATCATTTAAAAAATGGTAAATGGTTAATATGAGTGTTTCTAATAGTATCCTCGTCGGGACTTTTGTAGACCTTTAAGTTTTGAAGATAAAATTCAAAAACTCGACTTACTCTCTTTATATAAACGTTTCGAGTATATAAGGATATCTGATTTATTTTTATGCATAAATTACAAAAAGACCAAAAATACTTCTAAACGATCAATTTAGAAATTATAAAACTATTTATGTTAATTAATTTTAATTTATAGTGTCATCTCATGATGGTGGGTCCATTATACTAACACAGTAATTTTAGCGACGTCAATGTTTGGAGATGCCTTATATAACCTAGAATATTTATAAAAACATCTCATATGCAAATGGAAGGTAAAAAACTTTTCATCTCAAAACTGAATTTAGCACTTTGAGAGAAAAACAAGGGAAAACTAAACACCACCACAAAAGGAAAAAACAATTTAAGCCTGTAAAAGAGGAAGCACAAAAGAGCATAATGTGGGCCTGTGCAATATATGTAAAGCCACTTATTTATTGTTCTACGTGAATGAATATTTAATATTCAGACAGCTGACTGTAGACTTAAAATGACCACGCATGGTTTTAAGTTGTAGGTACTTGCTTGTAATTGGCCCACGTAATTAATCACGAACATGGCTTATACCCCACTACTCAACGACCTTCCCCTATAAAGAATAAACTATATAATACAACTAAATGATAAATATGATTATGAGCGATAAAATTATCTACTATAATTTGAAAAATGAATTCAAACGTCATGAGGGTAAAGTAAAATACAAGGAGAGATATATGCGGTTAACTTCGCTGGAATTAGTAGACCCCAATATCACGTTATTAAGTATTATAATCTTATGTATATCTTCCCCTCAAATTCTAATATGAGATCAATGACAATTTGACATATCACGTATCCTAAAAAATTATTATTATTGACACTACACTTGCATTGTGTACAGCTATATATTTACAATATATTCACCTAAAATTGAAAAAATAGGTTAGAAGTTAAAACACGCACTTACAACATAAATATCAAAGGAGTACGAGGCAAGGGGTTATAAATGGATCGAGCCATTGGTTTCACAAGTGGATATATTGATACATATCTCATTTAAGAGTTTAATATCCAAATATGAACTAAGATATCCATTTTATAGTATGAAGTTTTTTAGTATCTCTTCTTCATAATTCTCGTCTAAAAATATCCAATTTACTTCTCTCTACTTATGATTAGCTACCTGATATTCTCGAACAAAAAAAAAAGATTAGCTACCTGATATAATAATACCCATCGTAAAAAAAGATCTGGATTAACCATGTGGTAAAATCCAACAACTCTTTCTCAATTATTCTGATCGATATACATGTTAACAATAAATAAAGGGCATTCATTGCTTATGGTATGAAATAGGTTTCACATAATTTAATGTACACAACATTTGTAACCATTATAGGTCTTAGCCGCAAAGTCTTACACACACACACACTGTGTATACACATACATACATATACATATATATATATATATTTATATATATATACAGAGACAGAGAGATAGAGATATCAGGCCATGTGCAAGTAAACGCATGTGTAGAGTTTTAAAAATTAAAATAATGTGATTTGGGATTCAGAGCAATCACCGGCGCAGACTGATGGTGGGCAGCGTCGCATGTGTGTGTTTGTTGGGTTGTCTCTTGTCCCTCGCGCCTTTATTATCACTTCATTATTTACTTTTGCTTTTACGTCGTAACACTTATATTCATAAATACATATACATGACTTCATTTAATTCCTTTTTCATTATAGAGAAGAAAAAAAAAAGTGGTTTCTTTTTTGTTCTGAATTATATCAGCAGGGCCGAATGCGTTTTGGATTGTTTTTGCTGGCAACGGATATGCGAATATGGGCCACCACACCACAACGTCTATCCAATTTTCTTTTACTTTATATATTTTTTTTTCTTGTTTTAATTTATTTATAGACTGGACGACATAATCAGCAATTTCCTGCGAGATTGTCTCTTCTCAATAACTTCCGTGAAAAATTCGGCAACTAAATTTTCATCAGTGATTCAATCGTAATATGGTAGTTTATACTTTGTTCAGGGTTTGTTGATTAATTCTAACTACTTGACTACTGCCAATGTGGCCATTATATTGATAAATAAACTTGCGTGTGTGACACGCAACTCATACTCTAATGTTGCGCCTCAAACTCAGGGCACTTGAATCTTCTACGCGGAGCTTGTCGCGCTATTCCATAAATTGTTTGCTTGGGACAACTTTGGTCATGACATCAGCGAGTTGTGAGCATGACGTACGTCGATCTCCTTGGCCTAGACCTTTTTGGAACAAAGTACAGGT
This sequence comes from Urtica dioica subsp. dioica, assembly GCF_054948205.1. Classification (NCBI taxonomy): domain Eukaryota; kingdom Viridiplantae; phylum Streptophyta; class Magnoliopsida; order Rosales; family Urticaceae; genus Urtica; species Urtica dioica. The sequence continues at coordinate 36,241,211 of NC_142762.1, forward strand.
GAAGTTCGATGTGTTTAGTTCAATGATGTTGATTTGCAGCAAGTAACGTAGTGCTGAGGTTGTCACACCAGAGAATTGGGGGTTTGTGAACTGGAATGCGAAGCTCAGATAGAAGAGACTTTAGCCACGTCATTTCAGAAACAATAACAACTAGTCTACGATAGTATGGTTCAGTCTTGAACGAGAGACTGTTGTTGCTTTTTAGATTGCCAATTCACAAGATTATTGCCAAAGAAAACACACATGCCTGAAGTTGAGCGCCTGTCATCAGAGTCTTAGGCCCAATCAACATCACAGAATCCGGTGAGGCTGAGATCGGTGCTTGGGCGTAGTAGAAGGCCATGTTTTGGAATGCCTTTGAGATAGCGTAAGATCCTCTTAATGGTTTTTCAGTGTTCCTCTGTTGGAGATTGCATGAATTGGCACACCTTGTTAACAAGTATGAGATTTCTGGCTTGGTGATCACTGCCTATTGTAGTGCACCAACTATTTGACGATATGATTGAGAGTCTTCAAGAGGTCTATTGCCAAGCTTGGATAGCTTTAGACCACTAGCCATAGGGGTGTGCATTTCCTTGGCATCAGACATCTTAGCCTTTATGAGGAGATCATGACTGTACTTGTGTTGAGATAAGTGCAGACCATATTTAGTATGAGTAGCCTCAATTCTCAAGAAGTAGTGAAGCTCACCTAGACCCTTGAGTGCAAACGAATCATTCAAGGACTTGATATGCTGGTTGATCTGAGCCCGTTATTACCAGTAATTAGGATATCGTCAACATAGACCAAGTTGAAGATTTATGTCTTGTCTCTGAACTTGATGCAGAGAGAATGGTCTGACTTTGCACTGATGAAATCAAATGAGAGAAGAGTGTGGTGTAACATGAAAATCCACACTCTCGGGGCTTGTTTCAAACCATATAAGGCTTTGTGGGGTCTACATACCTTATCCTGGTTTTGACAATGAACAAAGCCTTCTGGCTGCATGACATATAGACTTCTTCGCAGATTGTTCCATTAAGCAATGCATTGTTGACGTCGAGCTAAGACACTTTCCAGCCACAAGACAAAGTTATAGTAAGCACCACACGTACATTTGTTGGTTTGATAACAGGACTGAACGTCTCATTGAAATTGAAAACCCTTTTGCGACAAGCTGCGCCTTCAGTCTGTTGAGACTACCATCAGAGTTTTCTTTCACTCTAAAAACTCATTTGTACCCTATTGGACTTCTATCATGTTGGAGATCCACTAACGACCACGTTCCATTCTGAATGAGTGCATCAAATTCACACTGCATAGCTTGATTCTAAGTAGGGACTAGTAGAGCATCATCAGCTGTATCTGGTTAATGAATAGTGGTGATGAAGACCTTTGGCTTGTGAATTCCAAGCTAAGCTCGTGTGAGCATTGGATGAGTGTTTACAGGTGGGATTGAGGTTGTAGAGGAAGTGGAAGTGGAAGTGTGAGACTGATCTATTGACTAGGTGTAGGAAATAATATCTATGCATGTGTTCCTAAGAGGTTGTGATTGATTTATGAGGTCAGTAGGGTCATTTGATGTGTCAGTGAGATTATTTGTGGTTTCATGATGATTATTATTTTGTTCAGGTTTATGATTTTCGGGTCTGCGTAGTTGATGAGTGGTATTTGTGAGGTAGTTGGGTCATCAGAGGAAGGGTAGAGATGTCATTGCAGAACAATTATGTATATGGAAAGACTGTCTCATTGAATATGACATTTCTTGAGATTATAACTTTTATTGATGGGCTCAGGCATTTATAGCTTTTGTGCTTGATAATATAGCTAAGAAATAAATAGGTTTGGGACCTAAAATCTAGTTTGTGTTTATTGAAAGGTCTGAGATTGGGAAAACACTCACATCCAAAGGTCTTTAGTGACCTGTAGTCTTGTGCAGCTCTGAACAAGACCTCAAGTGGAGACTTTCCTTGCAAGTCTGTTGAAAAAGTAGACTGCAGTTTGATATGCTTCATCCCAGAGTGCGAGTGGCAATGAGGCTCGAGCAAGCAGTGTTAGGCCATTTTCAACCACCTGTATGTGCTTTCGCTCTGCTAACTATTTTTTTTATGAGAGTGAGGGCACGAGATACGATGTTGAATCCCAGTCTCCGGCAGATAAGTAGAGAACGCTCAAAATTCGCCTCCCCAATCAGTTTGGATGGCTTGGATCTTGTGACCAAGTTAAAGCTCTAAACGTGCTTTGAACTGAAGAAATGTGTTGAAAGCTTCTGACTTAGTGTGGAGTAAATATATCCAGGTAAATCTTGAGTAGTGGTCGACAAAATGAATATAATACCGATATCCATTCTTAGACAGCATGGGAGAGGGACCCTACAAATATGAATGAATGAGCTGCAAAGGTGTTGTGTATTCAGTTTCATAAGACAAGTAAGGAAATTTATGAATTTTTCCTTTACAACACGCAGAGCAAAAAGAGATATTAGCTTTATTTACTTCAGAATTCAGTTTATTACAACTAGTCAGTACACTCTTTACAACTTGAATAGACGGATGTCCAAGTCTATCATGCCATAGCGAGAATGTTGATTTCCTTTGGAAGGCAATTGACTTTCAGTTGAATTTTGAGATGCTACGTTAGCTGAGTAGTGATGAGATGATGTTGAGGTCAAAATCTTGAGATCACTTGTGTTGAAAGCATAGAGGCCATGGCATAGCTTTCCTTCATGGCATCCGATCATGCGTGTGAGAAGACTTTCTATCATCAAAGAGATAAGCCATGACATTAGGAATTGATCTTGTCTCTCCCAATCAAGAAAAGCTTGGTTGATTTGACCAAATTTCTAGTCATTATTGGAGTGAAATTTTACAGGCTTGGATTTCTCTGTGAGAAATGACTAAAATTATGGTCGCAAATTGCTGCAGAAAACTTGATGATTGCATAGGAGATAGTTGTCGCTGAAGAGCTTGATTGACGAAGAATGTGTAAAACGCCATCAGTCTAGGTCTGGTCGCCATTGAAGACGAAGCTCCGCCGATTTGAGTAGGTGAGGAATCAAATCCTTGATATTCACCGTGCTCTGATACCATGTTAAAATGAGAGAAAATATTTTATGACAAAGGATTGAGAGATTGAATGAACTGAATTCTCATTAGTGATCTGTGATACAATAGTTTTGTTAAGAGTTTGTTGACTAACTGACTTTTGCCTACGTGGCTTGACTACTGCCAACGTGATCATTATATTGATAAATATACTTGTGTGGGTGGCACGCAACTCATACTCTAATATAAATTATCTAAATACATAAGACGATACAATTCAGGCTTATTTTAGTATCACTTTTTTTATCAAGGGAAATGGCCGGATGTAGTAGTGTTTTCAATGATTTGGACCAAAATATAGGGTAGCTTATTTTTGGACACTTTTAGTAGTGTTTTGAGGAGAGATAATAGTTTGATACCGGGTTTGCCCTTGAATTTGTAATTTTGTTCATTCAAGCTCCCAAACCAAAACTTGCTCTATAAGACTTCTCATACGGTCTTGTTTATTGTGCCATGTACAGCTCTCTCTCTCTCTCCTCTCTTTTTTTTTCTCTGCGTGTAAAGGACGTTTCATCTCCCTGTCATGATCTTGCTGGGTTTGTTTGTGTGTTGTTCTTCATTGTTTTGAACGTTTTGAGTTTTTCGCGTTCTTAAATTGTAGACATACATGTCTACAGTCTCTGAAATTGTGGACATCGTAACCTTGCGGTTGAGGGATATATTTCGCCTTACTATATTGCAGAGTATTGGAGGGCAAGTTATGCAGGTGTCCACCATCCCCATGGTAATATTCAGACGTGGACTATTCCCCCTGAGGTCGCAAATTTTGTAATTCAGCCTCCAACACACAGAGCACGTGCCGCCGGTAGACCGAAGAAGAGACGTATACCTTCTCAAGGGGAAGAGCCTATTCGTAGGAAGTGTTCGTGGTGTGGAGAAGTTGGTCACAATCGGACTACATGCAACAGTCCGGTTCCTTTGTCAGAGAGGAATGGATGAATTATTTCCGGATTCAGAGTCCAACATACACATGTACTTCTCAAATTCCGGCTGAGTGTACGCCTTTGAATGTGTATTTAATGTCTTTTTGGAACTTGGAGTGTATTTACTCTGTTTTGGAGTTTGGATGACGACTTATATGATAAAATTATGTCTTTTTTACGTCTTGAATGCATTACATGATAGAAGTTGTTCAAATTATAGACTTCATTGTCTACCAGTTGTGGTGAATGTAGACATTAATGTCTACAGTTGTTGTGATTGTAGACGTAAAATGTCAAACTGTAGATATATATGTCTACAATCACGACGACTGTAGACATCACTGTACACATCTTTAGACACGGCCATAACAAAACAAAAGCTATCAGTTGTAGTGAATGTAGACATTAATGTCTACAGTTGTTGTGATTGTAGACCTATAATGTCAAACGGTAGATATATATGTCTACAATCACGACGACTGTAGACATCACTGTACACATCTTTAGACACGGCCATAACAAAACAAAACAAAAACATACCAAAACCATATAGCCATAATAAAACAAACCATACCAAGATAGATAGCACTGTTTAGGCATTCATGCTTCAAATTGTTGTACAAAGCCATACAAAAATATAAAACTAAAAGTAACTTCATAGTTTGAGATTGAGTTCATGTAAACATAAAAATCTAGTCCAAAGATGTCGGAAACTCGTCGTCAGATCCGTAGCTGGTCGCAAGTTTCACCGCCCCATGACGGAATAAATCAATCGTGAGCTTCCGCCTAAACATGTTCATGAGGGATGCGTCTAAATTAGACATGTGTACGCCGTGGGTCAAGTACTCAACTGCCTTGATCACGAACATGCCACAATCCCCGCCAATCTCTATGTAGATCGCGTCATCTGACTCGACCCCCTCAAAATCACCAACCCTCATCAACAGGTGATTAATAATCTTAGATGATTTGATAATTTTTGGATGATCAAGGAACTGGTCGAAACACGACGCACTAAACAACTCCTTCTCCTCAGGAGACATGGCCATCGTCTCCTCAAACTTGTCCAATGCGCCGAAGAAGCTGAAATTATGGTCGACAATCTGTTCTTCGGCAACAAACCTCACAAATCCCTGAATGCAAGCCAAGAAAAAAACATGAAAATCTACACAAACACTCGTCATATCACCAGAATTATATCTACACAAAAAGTGCAAGTAGACTGTTATGTCTACAATTTCTGGTATTGTAGACTGTTATGTCTATAATTTCCGGAATTGTAGACTGTTATGTCTACAATTTCTGGAATTGTAGACTATTATGTCTACAATTTCTGAAATTGTAGACTTTTATGTCTACAATTCGCGTGACTGTAGCCATTTATATCTACAGTTCATATAAATAGCTATATAAATGGCTACATTCACAAAAATTCTAGACATAAAACTATACAATTCCAGAAATTTTAGATGTCGAAAAAAATAGTCTACAACAACAAAATGGTGTGAAACTATAGACATAAACATCTACAATTCTAGTGACTATAGCTATAAATGTTTACAACTACAGAAATTATAACCTATTAAGTTTTAAAAACACTATAAATGTAGATCAAACATTCTACAATCACATCAATAATAACCCAAACTCAGTTTTGCATGCCATAAAAAAGTTACCCAAAACGATCAAAGTGAAGAAATTTACCTCATAAGTGAAGAAAAAAACATGAAAATCTACACATATCACCAGAATTATATCTACACAAACAGTACTCATACAAAAAAGAGTCTACGATTTCTGAAATTGTATACCTTTATGTCTACAATTCTCGTGACTGTAGCCATTTACATCTACAGTTCATATAAATGGATACATTCACAAAAATTCTAGAAATAAAAGTCGACAATTACAGCTATTGTAGATGTCGAAAAAAATAGTCTACAACAACAAAATGGTGTGAAATTGTAGACATAAACATATACAATTTTAGGAACTATAGCTTTAAATGTCTACAATTACAGAAATTATAACCTATGAAGTTTTCAAAACACAGAAAATGTAGATCAAAGAACTCTACAATCACATCAATAATAACCCAAATTCAGTTTTGCATGCCGTAAAAAAGTTACTCAAAACACTCAAAGTGAAGAAATTTACCTCATTTCCAGTTGGTTTTCGTTTTCTGAGTTGAAATTGCGATGTCTCATCTGAATTTGACGCCGGTGAGTCAATGACCGGTTTTGGTTTCTTCACTCGAGACGTTGTTGGCTTCTTGGCCGGAGAAAGATTTTTCTTCAGCGACGCCGGAGCTTTCTTCATCGTCCTCGGACTCTTCCGAACCGGCGGCGCGCGTTTTTTGGCCGTCATTTTCTGCGATTTTGGGTTTCAAAAAATGGGATTCGTAGAGATTTGAAAGAATAATGAAGATTAGCAACAAACCTCAGATTTTTAGGAGAGATTAGAAACGGCCCCGGTGATTTCGGCGACGTGGGTGACGGTTCCCGGGATTTCGGCGACGTGGGGGAGGGTTTCCGGCGATTTCGGCGACGTGGGGGAGGGCACCCGGCGATTTAGGCGAACTGGGTGAGGGTTTTAGATACGCGCGAAGAAGGAGATGAAAATGGGTTTCAATTTCGTTTTGATTTTGATATACTCGGTATTTGGGAAATGAGTATTTTCAAAACAAAAAATTAACTCAAGGGCAAATATGTACTTGTCACTTCAACAACTACTAAAAGTGTCCAAAACAAGAAACTCTATATTTTGGTCCAAATCATTGAAAACACTACTACATCCGGCCATTACATATATTAGTATTGGACTTCGTGCAGAACGAAGGCCCAATATTTTGGGCCCATGAGATTCGATCTCATATGGAGAAAGAGATCCGGGCCCGGTCCATTAGCAAATCAGGGAGAGAGTTTGACGAAGGAGAGTCGAGCAAAGAAGATATAGCTAGCTCTATGGAATCTATTTTAAATCATGAAACCGATGTATTAAATTAGATTTGTCATTAATTGCCTATTATTATAGGGATATTAACATATGAATCTCATTAAATGAGAACTGTGTTGGCATTCATTGTATAAATATCTAAAATCAAGTCCAAAAAAGGGGAAAAATATAATTCTCGCCAGTTATCTATAGAATTGAGTTAGCAACTTTCTTTGAAAAAAGCTTTGTTCAGAACTCAGAAGTCTCTTATTCATCTCTCTAAAAGGAAAGTTCATATTGCCGATTAGAAAGATTTGACCCACCTCAAAGTAATAAATCAAATTTCATACTTATAATATTCGTGACCGTTGATCTCGGCAGTTTTCACATATTTTTTTTAAAAATACAACTTATAAAAATAGCAGTATTAAATAAAAAAATTTGGCATACATAACCAAAAAAATTGGAATCCCATTTCTATTATTACTGTTCGTATGTTTCAGTATTCTTTATAAATTTTATTTCATTTTTATTTTTTTTAGTATAATAGTATATATTATTTTTTTTCAAAATGCAAGTATAGTTTAGAATGAACATTCTGTTCAAGTTAATCTCGAAATTTCAATAAGGCTGAAATATAATTTAAAATGCCTAGATTTACCTAAGAACAAAGTCATTATTTTTGTTCAAAGGGGCTAAACAACTATCATAAGTTTATAACATTTAAGATGAACAATAAAGATGAATATTTCAGATATTATGTGCTTTATTTTTCTAAAAATAATAATCAACAAAGGCTTCCTACAAAACTAAGGTGGACTTAACTATTTATATATGTGCTATTTGACGTAGTACTTTAAATTATTAAATATTTTATATTCGTTTCAATTTTTATTTTTGTAGTGTAGATAAATGTTAGTTTAAAAAAATAACATCAGCTAAGTGGTTAAGATTTATAAAAAGAGTAGAGTGGAATACAAAATTTATTTAAATTTCTAAGAAGCTCAATTAAAATGGTAATATCTGATGTAATGGACTACTAAATATCCATCTTGACTCACAGCGACGTCCTTGTTTCGAGAGAGTTAATCTTGACTCACAACGTGAATATTTGTTTAAAACCATGGGCGCTTGGTGTTTGTTGGTCTGTGCGGTCTGTTTAGAGTGTTTTCTTTACAAAATTTGTGTTAGTCTTTTTTGTATGCATTTGGCAATGCCCATCCATTATAGAGATGTTTCTCTTTCTCTTAAAACAGGAAAGAAAAGTGTCAATGAACCATTTATTATAAGGTTCATTAGGTAAATAGCCAATTAAAACGTTTAAATTGCTATATAGTCAATGTTTCGTAAATCTTAGGTAAATAACCACGTCCATGTATTTACACATGACCTATAATTCTAATTGGAAAGCAGCGAAGCGTATCTTACGTTACTTGGTAGGTACGTTAGACTATGATCCTCAATTCAAGCCTTGCTCGATGTTAAGTCTAGTTGGTTATTATGACGCAGACTGAGCATCGTACCCAGATGATCGACGCTCAACATCTGGCACGTGCCTTTTTTTTCTAGGTGGAAATTTGATATCGTGGTCGTAGAAGAAACATATAGTAGTGTCTCACGCGGCAGCACTAAGGCCAAGTTTTGTAGCCTCTCCCATTCCGCGGCTGATGTCACTTCGGTCTGGTCCTTTACTGACAAAGTTGCACGTTCCACTCTCGTCTATTCCAACGATGTGGGTCGATAACCTGAGTGCGATTGTCTTATCCTCGAACTTTGTACTTCACGCCAGGACCAAACACATAGAGCTCGACATTTACTTCGTCAGAAAAAGAAAAGTTGAAAAGTCTCAGCTGGGGAACTCCACGTGCAACATGTTCCCACTATTGACCAGGTCGCTAACGTGCTCACCAAGTCCCTCTCTGCCCCTCGGTACTCTTTTGCATTCCAAGCTTACCGTCTGCATCGCCGGTTCGCTTGAAGAGGGTTATAGAGATGGTGACGGGGCATAGTGGTTAGGGTCTATTAGATTTGTTTAGAGTTGTTAGAAGTCTAAACTAACTAATCCCTAGTGAAGGTCAATGTATAAAAAGAATGTAAGAGATCAATAGATCTTTGATGATCAGTTAATGAGGTTTCACATTCTCCATATCCGTGGACCGTGTCCAAGTACATTTCACTTTCTTTTCGTTTAATTATAGTAATGTTAAAAATGTATCCCTTAACAATATTTGTATTAATTTTTTGCGTCACAATTTATCAAAATGGGCATAACAAAAATTGATAATGTCGTATTATTAAGCTTATTTTAGTAAATTACGAAGCAAATTAAACTCAATAAAATATTGATTAACACACACAACACTTTAGCGATTGTGATAATATTTATTGTTATTTTGCAAATATTGATAAAGTAAGATTGTGATATATTTGAAAGTGTGGTATTAATGTGTGTAAGTTTAATAAAATCAAAGTGATAGTTTAGAATCATGTAACTGATTGTGTGATTGCGATTAAAAAAAAACATGGTATTTATGTGGCATTTGACTAAAAGTCAGGACATGAATAATATCTTCCCAAAAAAAATAAAGAAATATCGTTGGGGTGCTAGTATGAATTATTTTCATGATAGAGATGAAGGTGAGATTGTATTTTAAATCCAAAAACGTAAATTGATGTGTAGAGAAAAACAGGGCAAGCCCCCTTCTCAGAAGTCTACGAAATAACCTCCACGGCAATAACACCTTGAGCCAACGCTCTCTGGGACATTCACGGTCCTTGGGTCTCAGAGTACCTTACCCGCTATGGGTTCTACACAACACTCTCCCTGCAACCCATTCGAGGAAGATGACGATGACGAAATGGAAGAGGTGGTAGCTCAAACCTCCTCTCTGTTGGCGTCGGAACTCACATTGGACAAACCCCCCAACTCGTCCTCTCCTAAAGGATCAGAACAAGTCCTACTTGGGAAGATCATCTCTGGGAAGCCCTGTGGGCGCAGCACTATCGCGGCTATCCTGGACCGGGCCTGGAAAACTGCAGACACCTGGAATATATCGGAGATTCGCCCCGGTCTATTCAGACTCCAATTCAAACGACGGAAAGACCTGGAAGCCATCCTTAGTAGGGGCCCTTGGACGGTGAAGGGCGCTCAGTTTATCCTACAGCCGTGGCCGGAAAATCTCACTCTTGACGAAGTAAAATTCAGGTTCTGCCCCTTTTGGATTCGCCTCTTCGGTCTCCCGCCTGCAATGAGTCACGTTCACTGCCTAAGGCGTATCGCATCCACTTTCGGGGAAATTTTGGAATGCAAGGAAAACAGAGGGGGCCGCTTCAACCACTCGGTCCGCTTCAAAGTTTCAATTCCGATCAGGAAACCTCTCAAAGCCGGGTTCTTTCTGGATCGTGAAAATCGGCCACCCATCTGGATCCAAGCCAAATATGAGGGTCTCGGATGCTTCTGCTACCGATGCGGATTTCTTGGCCACAACCAAAACGAGTGCTCACGTTCCAGTGACATATGCATAGAGAAAGAGGGCTTTTCGGAAGTACCTATGTACGGGGATTGGTTATCCGCCTCATCCCTGACAGACACATGTTTCTCCAATGGTGGTAGAGCCACAACCTGCCGGAAACCACCCACACAGGTGGCGCGGGACGGGAACCGGCACGGGCTCAATTCCTCTACGTCGAAGCAAGTGGATCTCACGCGCGTGGGAACAGGGAAAGGGAAAGGTCACCTAGAGCAGTGCGCCACGTCTCAGACTGCCACATCTCCGCCCAAGCCTCCCTTTCCCGCAGTCGAGGAACGCCCCTGCAACAAAACTTCCTCTTCTAGGATTACAGTCCTTGGGTGCACAGAGACAATAGAGAAAGGGGGAAACCCTAATTCCTCTTTAGAAGCAAGTAGACACCTCTCTCCTCACTTTAAAAAGCTGGAGCAGAATAGCGCCACGTCAGCCCCTGTCCCTGGGCTTGGCAACGCAGGCCCAAGCCCACACAAACCCAAGCCGGCCTCTTCCCCCCCAGGACCTGGGCCTGGACTCGAGCAGCCCAAAGCTAAAGAACTCTCCCTCATCTCTGAAGCTATGCAACGCTCTTTCGCTGGCCTGTCTCGTTCAAAAAAACGTGACTCGGGCTCTCCAAAGCCAAGCAACTCCACTTCGAACCTCCTCAACTCAAGCTCACCCCCCGCGGCCAGGAAGCGCCGTCGCACCGCCCCTGTCCAACCCCTTCTAATCGGGTATGATGTCCCTCCTCCTTCTGCATCCGGCTCCTCGGTTCTGGCCATTTCTCAAGAGGAAGATTTGGTCAAACCTCCACAAACCAAGCTATCGGCGCCCCCCATGACACGGGGCGACCGGTCGCAATGATGGGCTTATTCTGGAACGTCTTCGGGCTAGGAGGCCCGGAGACGATGAACGCCCTGCACTTCCACATCCAGCGATTCAGGCCCGAATTCATTTTTCTTTCTGAAACAAAATCCACCAAAAAATTCATGGATAGTCTCAGAATTAAACTTGGTTTCGGCTCTTGTTTCAGTGTGGGGTGTGAGGGCAAGAGTGGAGGTATTGTTTTGTTTTGGAAAGACGGTATCAATCTTCGAATTGGCTCGTACTCAAAGGCCCATATCGAAGCCATGATCACCGAAGAAACTGGAGCTACTTGGCGTCTTATGGGTATTTACGGCAACCCCAACCCGTCCCAAAGGAAATTCACTTGGGATCTTCTATCCCGAGTCCACAAGCTCTACAATGGTCCGTGGATTTGTGGAGGGGATTTTAACGAACTCCTCTACAATTTTGAAAAAAAAGGCGGCCCCCGAAAGAGCCCGGGCCAAATGGCGGCTTTCCGTAAAGCACTTGATGACTGCCATCTTGAAGACTTAGGATTCACGGGGGATCCTTTCACCTGGCGGCGCGAGACTTTGGAGGGGAACATCACTCTTGAACGATTAGATCGCTGCGTTGCTAATGAGGAGTGGGTGTCTCTTTTCCCAAACGCCACAGTTACTCACCTCGATCTTTGGGCCTCCGACCATCGGCCACTCCTCTTATCCACTGCCGGCCATAATCTGCGGAGGCCCCGGGCACAGCGCCGTTTTGTCTTTGAGAAGGCTTGGTGCGACGAGGAGGACTGCAAGGCGATTATCACCCAACACTGGCGAAACCCTCCTCCTTCTGCGTTCAAAAGCTGCTCAACGGCTTTGTCCTCGTGGGGCAGGAGACGATTCCGGGAGCTGACATCCAATATCGAGAAACACAAACAAGCTCTCAGCCACCTGAATTCATCTTCTACTCCTTATGATCCCACGGCGATCCGAAGAGAGGAGCAGGCTCTAAACTCCCTCCTTGAGAAAGAGGAGATCTATTGGAGACAGCGAAGTAGAGTGGCTTGGCTTCAAGAAGGCGACCGTAACACCAAATTTTTCCACCGAAAAGCTTCGCAACGCCGGAAAAAAAACAAAATAGAAGGACTCTTCGACTCCGCCAACCGCTGGACTGACGACCCCGAAGGTGTTGAAGGTATTATTTCGAGCTACTTTGTCAATATTTTCTCGTCGACTAACCCTTCTTCGAGAAATATTGCTTGTATCACTCGGTGTCTAGACAGTGTGGTGACGACAGAGACGAATGCTTGGCTGACCTCGGCGTTCACAGTCGACGAGGTCCGGGCTGCTTTCCGAGACATCGATCCCACTAAGGCCCCCGGGAAAGATGGGTTCCCCGGCCTTTTCTTCCACAAATTCTGGGACATCGTGGGAGACAGCGTCACAGAGTTATGCCTCGGAGTTCTCAACGACAAACATGACCTCGGCTCCCTCAACGAGACTCTCATCGCCTTGATCCCCAAGACCAAAAACCCCACGACGATACAGGAGTTCCGCCCCATAAGTCTCTGTAACGTGGTATACAAGGCAATCTCAAAATGCATTTCTTCACGATTAAAGTGCACTATGGAGAGTGTCATTTCGGAGAACCAATGCGCCTTCGTGGGAGGTCGGCAAATTTTTGATAACGTCATCATCGGCTTAGAAGGGGCTCACACGATGAAAAGAGGGAGGTACGGGAACGGCAAATGCGGAGCCCTTAAGCTTGATATGTCGAAGGCCTTCGACAGAGTTGAGTGGAATTACCTCGAGGCTGTGATGCTCCGATTGGGTTATGCTAGCGCGTGGGTGGAACTCGTCATGCGATGCGTCCGCTCTGTGCAATTCTCGTTCATTATCAACGGCGAAGTGAAAGGAAATATTACACCTCATAGAGGGCTGCGGCAGGGGGACCCGCTCTCTCCCTTCCTTTATCTCCTTTGTTCTGAAGGCCTCTCCGCTATGTTCCGACGTGCCGAAACCTCGGGGACCATCCACGGTGTGCGTTTCGGGAACCCGGGCTTCCTAGTCTCTCACCTATTTTTCGCGGATGACAGTTTGGTGTTTTTTCGGGCTACGGAGGAAGAAGGACGGGCAGTCCGCTCTTGCCTCGACGAATACGCTCGAGCTTCGGGTCAATTGATAAATTACCGGAAATCGGAGATCTGCTTTGGGAAATCGGTGACCCCAAACCAAGGAGTTAAGGTTGCTAGAGCGATCGGAGTTAACGTCATTGAGAGCCATGAGAAGTATCTAGGACTTCCTCTCTCTTTCGGTCGGAGCAAGGCAGAAGTATTTGGTTTTATCCGTGAACGGGTTTGGAATAAAGTCAAAGGTTGGAAGGGCAACTACTTCTCAATGGCCGGGAAAGAAATCATCATAAAGTCCATCTTACAAGCAATTCCGAGCTACGTCATGCATTGCTTTAAGCTTCCGAAGCAACTCATTAACGACCTCCACACTCTCATGGCTAATTTCTGGTGGGGCTCCGAAGAAGACAAGAAGAAGACCCATTGGGGACGATGGGAGAAACTTTGTAAAAGGAAATCTCAGGGAGGTTTGGGATTCCGAAATTTGGAATGGACTAACAAGTCCCTCCTAGCCAAGACCGGCTGGAGAATTCTCCGGTACCCACATTCTCTTGCCGCCCAAGTCCTTAAAGAGAGCTACTTCCCGAATACTCCTTTTCTGGAAGCCACGAGCACTCGACACGACTCCGGGCTATGGAGAGGGATCCTCTGGGGCCGGGAACTAGTAGCTCAAGGCACTCGTTGGAGAATCGGAAAAGGTATCAACGTCAAGGCTTGTAGTGACCGATGGCTGCCAAGACCCGGAAACTTTCAGGTGCGCCACAGCGACTCTATCCCGCCCGGTACTACGGTGGCGGACCTGGCTCTCCCGAATGGGGACTGGAATACTCCGCTCCTTCACACCTTCTTCTGTGCCGAAGACGTTGAAGCCATTCTTCGCATCCCCGGAGTCTCCGCCTCGGTCAACGACTCGCTGTGCTGGCACTACACCAAAGATGGCGAATACTCTGCCAAGAGTGGTTATTGGGTTGCTGCGGACTCACAACCCGATGCTGAATCTTCATCGCCTGACACCACTGCCCGGTGGTGGAATACACTTTGGACGCTCAAGATCCCCCCAAAGGTACGCTCCTTTGTTTGGAGGATCTGTCGAGGCTGGATTCCCACGTCCCGTAACCTAGCGTCGAGAGGTATGAACATAGACCCCCGATGCCCACGCTGCCCCTGTGGCCCGGAGTCCTCATTCCATGCGATCTGGGAGTGTAAACAGAGCAAGTCGCTATGGAAACTCACTGGATGGTGGCCGATGATTAAGATGAATTACCACGGAGACATGATAGCTTTTCTGATCCGGGTCAAAGAGCTCCTCAACAGCCATGACTTCGAGTTATTTCTCATGATCGCGTGGTCAGCTTGGAACCGAAGGAACGACACCATCCACAACGACAGGGCCAGACCGCTGGAAGCCTCCATCAATCATGCTCTCAATCTCCTGGAAGATTTCCGCGAGCACTCGATCTCAGCCCCGGCCCTCCTGCCACCGCGCCCGGCCAAACCCTCCCAATGGCCTCCTCCAGCCCCGAACATAACGGCCCTCTCCACCGATGCGGCCTTCTCCTCGGATGGGACTCGATGCGGACTCAACGGAATCTTCCGGACTGCAGAGGGACTAATCAGCAGCTCCTTTATTGCGCCTGGCAATGCTAGCCTCAGTCCCTCCTTGGCAGAAGCGCAAGCAATCAAACGCGGCGTCTCCTCAGCGCGTTCCCTTGGCATCTCGGACCTCATCGTTCAGACGGACTGTGAAATCCTGCCCAAGCTCCTCCGCTCCCGCCTCTTGCCGGTGACCGAGTTAGGCCGACTCCTGGAAGACATCAACGACGCGGCTACCTGTTTCAATTCTTTCCAGATTATTTACATCCCTAGATCTTGTAATCAAGCTGCTCACCTCCTGGCAAAATATGCTTTAAATTTCAGTTCCTATATTTTGTGGCCTAACACTGTACCTCCCCTTCTGTGGGATACAATTGTGGCTGATAAGCCTTTAATGAATTAGTCCATGTGACTTTCTCCTCAAAAAAAAAAAAAAAAAAAAAAGAAAAACAGGGCAACATTTGATGTATGGTGTAACGTCATTATCTGTTGCTTTAAAGCAACAGTAGTTGACGGAGACATCAGCTATAACGGGTACATAAGCTGACGTGAAGATTGACATACTTCCAAAAACCAACGATAATAATGTCATGCATCAATTTGGCCGCTTCTTGTATCAAAGTTCTTTCATACACGATGTCTCTACTATATATTACTATTTTGCTCTACCATTTGATCATGTTATATGGACTATGTTTTTTTGTCTCAATTTTTTTTATTCTTTTAATTTAATTTAAATTCTCTTGTGTTGAAAAAAATTCCCTTGTGCGATGTTGATCTAGGATTCCGTCACCGTTACACAATAAACTATAGGATAGTACTTGCGGTTTGTCAGTGTGTCATCATTTTTGTAGGGCACACAAATCTACCTTACAAGTGGGGAGAAAAAACAACAAGCATTCATATAGAAAAACTTCAGAAAATGTTGATAAAAAAAAATATCAATTTACTAAAAATTTGTTTGTACAATATCAATATCATTTAAAAGTATAATTTTCTATAAATTACTAAAACTCTTTCAGACTAAGTTTATAAAAATTTGTTGCAACTAGACAAACTTATAGCTTCTTTTAAGATTCTAGTCAAATTTTTATTTTATTAAAAAATAGTTTACCGGGAAGTAAATTAAATTAACTGACCGAAATAAACTAAATTAAATGTTTTTGTTCATTTAATTTATTTCTTCTTAGTGAACTATTTTTTTAATAAAATAAAATTTTAACTATTTTTTTAAAAAAATGATAGACTATTGAGCTACTGACTTAATTGTCCCTTAATTTTAACTGAAAATTTGGATAGATTTACTGAAAATTATTAAAAATATCACGAAAAACAACTTATATACTGTCATTCGAAAAGTAAGTGGAGATGAATCAAGACATAATGAAATAGTACTCGCAGATAAACAAGTTTTCGCTCAATAAGCTCTCGACAACATAGATATGCAATGCTAGAGTTTCCTTCTAGATCACCTCAATCTGATAATGTGGAGAAGATAAATTAGAAGCCAATAAAATCATAAATTATACTTGCGCAAGACACTCACATAATAGGATTCATCGCGATCTTTTCAAACCACCACATTTTTCCAAGATGTTAAGAAATCAATATAGGACATCTGGAATAATTTTACCAGCCAACAAACACAACCAATCAAAGTAACAATAATAATTAATTAAAAAAATAATTGATTTGAATTTAAAAGTTAACGTGAAACTAAAAGATAAAGTTAGTCTAAGAATTACTTTTTTTAACAAATTTGAAACGTTGTCTAAAATAAATTAGTTAATATATTTCTTGACAATATGACGTTACCAGTGACCAAATTAAGCTACCTCATTTATTTTCCCAAGCCAACCATAGTTTTCTTTTTCTTATAATTTTTTTTTTTTTTTTTTTTTTTTTTTTTTGCATTAAGCTGATCCTAGCCTTAATTAATATGGGGACAATTACGTCAATAGTCAAAAAACCTACCTTGTTTTTTTAGAAAATAGTCAAAGTTTCGTTTTATTAAGAATTAGTTAATTTAATTTACTTTAGCCTAGTCGAAATAAATTATATTAACTGTTTTAGGTAATTTTATTTATTTCAGCCTGGCCAAAGTAAATTAATTTAAGGGCCGGCTAGGTATCTAGCCCAAATTGACTACCACTTTTAAAATTCTAGCCCAACTATCACAAAATTTAAGTAACTAGCCCAATTCACAACCAAACATTATAATATTCCAATACTACCCTTCGTTCAAATAATACACCGCCAAAATTCCAATCCTCTCACCAAACAATCCAACGAAGCCTGTAGTCATAGAGCAAACTCAAACCTCCTTTGAATTCGCTCCATTGAATTTCTCGTCCAATCAATCTCACCAAACAAGTAACGATTTTACGCAAGCTTCACCACCACCGCCGCCAAAGTGAAATACGGTGCCGATTCTGGCGTGGCCGATCGCGGCGGAGCAGCCGCTGAACGCTCGGAATGTGACGGAGGAGCTGAAGATCGGAGCCAGGGTTGTGGAAGCAGAACAGGGGAGGATCGCGTTAATCCATTACGACCACGACGACGGGGATCGGAGCCTCAATGCCAGCGATCTAGGTCTCGATCAGCCTCGCCGTGGACCACCGCACCACGGCCTCGACCGAGCCTTTCCCCGGGAGGATCGCCTCCCCGAGCCTCCTCTCCGCCGGGCCCCGACCCACTCCACCACCTCCTTCTTCGCCGGCCCAAACATCAAACTCTCCAGGAACTCCACCCGACCGGACTCCCCCGCGCGCCTCTGCAGCTCCGACGCCGCCGCCAGCCTCCGCATCGTCGCCGCGGACCTCGCAGACGGAGAACAGGTCGGGGAACTCCTAGACGTCATCTCCGAACGATTTTGGGTTAGATTATTCATAAAAATGATAAGTAAATATTATTTACAAATCGCCGTTCGATAGTAAATAATATTTACAAATCGCCATTCGATAGTAAATAATATTTATAAATCGCCGTTCGATAGTAAATAATATTTACCATTTGAAAAAACCAACATACCTGTCTCAGATTTGGCCAATTCCATGATTCAAATATAGACACACAGAATTAACTGAACCCTAGACGTCATCTCCGAACGATTTTGGGTTAGATTATTCATAAAAATGATAAGTAAATATTATTTACAAATCGCCGTTCGGTAGTAAATAATATTTACAAATCGTCGTTCGATAGTAAATAATATTTACCATTTGAAAAAATCAACATACCTGTCTCAGATTTGGCCAATTCAATGATTCAAATATAGACACACAGAATATATATTCCAACGAAGTCGATTCTGAACAATATAAGAAAAATATATGAAAATCTACAAATCGATTATCCTAAAAATATATTCCAACAAAGCCAAATCGATGATCCTAGTTGTATAATCATGGAATCAATTAAAAAAAAGCTAATTCAAACCTGTAGAAGAAATAGGAAACGCAAATCCAAGGAAGAATCTAGAAATCGCTGCCGTGAGATGCAAATCGCCTATTCTCTTCTCGTGCCGTGCTCTGGAAGAAAAAATCGCCGTGAAATTGATCGGAGGAACGAAATGAGGAAGAGAGTCAGTTAAAACAGTTTAAATGAAGGGTAATTTTGGAAGAATGAAAAATATGGGCTATTTGCCTAAATAAATAGATAGTTGGGCTATAATTTAAAAGTCACCTCTATTAGAAGGCTAATTGTTTACAAATCTCATAATTTAACTGTTTTAGTTAATTTAATTTACCACAGTCTGGTGGACTATTTTTTTTAATAAAATGAAACTTTGACTAAAATCTTAAAAAGAGGTAAGGAATTGACTAGTTGCAACAAATTCCTGGACTTAAATAGTGTAGTCTTTCTTGAAAGAGAAAAGGAAGATTAATAAATATTGTGGAGATCTCTTCCATGTCTGTTAGAGCCCAGAAACCAAGCCCACAATAATTGATTGTGAGCATCTACACAGCCCAAAGCTTTCCAAGCCTAGGGCTTAACATATAATTCTTGAAACTCTTCCACTTTTCTAACTCTTTCTAAACCAAATTCATAAAACTCTCATTAATGAATGGGAAAAAAACATGCAAACTGGGTTTAGCATTCAATTTTTATTTGGTAAATTACAAATTGAAATAAGGAATGTTGAGGTCCGAGCTCGGTTGACATGTCGTTTATCATCATGTTCAACTGTCAAAGAAAACCTCAATAATGGCGAGCATTAAATTGATGGTCATTGTAGTTAGACGATCCCTGGATGACGTAAATCCTATTCTTACTCTCTCTCTCTCTCTCTCTCTCTCTCTCTCTCTCTCTCTCTCTCTCTCTCTATATATATATATATATTGCATTATATCGAGGCATATATATATTGTATTTAAAATATGATTGTTATAATAAAAACAGCCTAGCAAATAATTATTTCACACACACACTATATATATATATATGTGAGTGTGTGTGTGCGCGCGCGTGAAATAATATCCGTACGTAAAGTTATTCATCCTCGCAAGGAAGTTGAGAACCATAATCATTAATGTCATCGTAATTTATCAGTGAAGTGGTGTTTGTAAACTGAGTGTTTGTCAACTGTCGATGCGTTCATTTGGGACGTGTATTTGTATGCATGCATGCACGCACGTGTGCTCTTATTATATATATATATATATATATATATATATATATATACATAAAACGACATATACAGTGTTCAGTGACTTGAGGCTATCAAATATGAGCCAACATGCTACATCATAATTAAGTTTGGTTTAATTATTAAACCCTTCTTAGAATTTAGAAAGGGTGGGCTGCCTCTACTGTTTTCTTTTCAGGCATATATTTAGTGTTTTATGTACGCCTTTTTTTTATAATAAATATCGATCAGTTAAAGCATTGAAAAGCGATTCTAGTGAGCAGAAATTAATGCATGAAAATGATTGCAAAGATGGGCCGTGGTATATTGCGTTGATTAATAAAGCTAAATGTTAACGAAAGCAAAAGTGATACAAAAGCAAAACTCTACCTGCAATTTGATTGCTCACCTACGCATTAGCTCCACACACACACACACTGTATGGCATTTTTGTTTTTGTTTTGTTTATCGCAAGTATACCTTCTACAGTCGAGGATTCAATCAATTTTAACTAATGTGGTAGTTATAATAAGTTGTGACATGATTAACTTACCAACCATCTAGTTCAACCTTTTATATCGAGTAGACCGGCGGTAAAAAAAAATTTGAAAACATAGTTTCAAAATCGTTAGATCTAATGCAACTAGTACTTGAGTCTCCGACCAACGCCGCTTGTTTGATTATTATTATTATTATTATTATTATTATTATTATTATTATTATTATTATTATTGATTGTTCGAAGTTCAAACGCGTGACAAGACAAGCCTTCATTGCTCTTTCATAATTTTCCTCACACTCATAAAAGGTTAGCAGCAGAATCGGAAATCAATCGAGATAGGGTTTGGCACACGCATGAATCCTTGTTTCACTGATAATCCCGTACAGCAATCAAATGAAAAACCCAACAAGAATAATTGCATCTTTCTATTTCTTTCTCCTCATCATTTTCATGAAGGAAATATCACTTGTATCCCCCTTGTATTTTATCGAAATATTGCGTTTATGCCTTATGTTTTTTTGAAATATCACGTTTATACCCCAGATTTGTGTTAATAGCATATATATATATATATATATATATATATATATATATATATATATATATACACCCTAAAATTCAAAATTGTAACGAATTTCTCCCTTATTTTGAGTTTTGGGTAGAAAAAAACTTAAAATACATATTTCGACCTTACATTGTTTTGCATCTTTTATGACTAATATTAAAAATAAAATAAAAAAGAAAAGGAAAAAGCAAAAAATCAACATTGTCTTCTTTTATCATCACCACTCCGATCTCTGGCTCAGCCACTGCACCTTCTTATCCGACGCCAGTCTAAACCACCTCCTTCTTCTCCTCTCCTTCTCCTTCTCCTTCTTCCTTCTTCCTCGAACCTTAAATCCCTGAACCCGACTTTGCTCCAAAGATAACAAGTTCCAGAATTTTCTCAGTCGTCCAGTGGTGATGATGGATGAAGACAATGGTGATTTTGGTTTTTTCCTTCTTTATTTTTGTAATATTAGTCATAAAAGATGCAGAACAATTTAAGGGAAAAATAGGTATTTTAAAAATATTTTTACACAAAATTCAAAATAAGGGAAAAATAGGTATTTTAAAAATATTTTTACACAAAATTCAAAATAAGGGAAAAATTTGTAACAGTTTTGATTTTTATGGTATAAATATGTTATTAACACAAATCTGGAAGTATAAACGTGACATTTCCAAAAACATAAAGTATAAACGCAGCATTTTGATAAAAAAAAAAAAAAAAAACCTAGGATTGGGATGATAGTGATAATTTCTCTTGTTATTAAAAGAAACCAAAACCTGAAACGACCAATACGAGACTCAATAACTGAAAGAAAACGAAAGTCAACTTCGATTATTGAAAATGAAAAACGATAAAAGATTTTATAAATTGAAGGTAAAATTAGTCATTTTATAAACCTTGATTTGTCCTTGCAAGTAAGAAATTTCAAGACACTAGATGCAATGGTGACATTTTCTAGAAGTCAGTGGTTAGTACCGAATTTGCATAATTATAAAGTTACGTGATAATTATTAAAGTTACACTAAAGTCAATAAGTCTTGTTTTTCTATCGAGGCTTTTCTTCTTAATTATTATATATTTTAAATAGTGTGACCAAAACCAGAGTATGAGAGACTACCTACATGTGCTAATCAATCATGATTAGCACGTAGAAACTGTGGTCCAAAACCTATTTGATTTTGAACCGACACGAATAAATATGGTGTGGTCCACAAGGAGGGAATATAGTAAACAAGTTCACAGAGAAGTGAAACTGATACACAAACACACACAAAAAAGCTACAAGTAAAGGTTCTGATTCACCACTACTTGTTCTCTCCCAGTACTCAGATACTACAAGTTGCCAATACAACAGTCATGTTTTTTTCCTCAAAAAAGACACATTTAATTAAGTATGCAAATTTTTAAACTTCCTTGAATACAAACTGTGTTCTGTAACCCCCAAAAAACGCAAGTAGACAAAGCATAGGGTAAAAAAAAAAAAAAAAAATCTCCAACACAACGTACGTAATATTTCAACGCAATAATGTACAAAGAAGATCCAAGAAAAATAGGAACAAGCAATCACTCTCCTCAGCTCTTGGGGTCATCTTTAGCATCAGCGGAGAAAGGTTTGACATTGAACCTGTAGAGAAGCTTCTTGGTCTTGGAAGTTGGGTTGTCGACGATGAGCAAGATCTTGCCTAGCTCCTCGACTTTGAAGGTTCCATGGACCACTGGCTCATCGCTCGGAGACATTTTCTTTGGCTTCTGAATGATTATGGTGTAAGCCCCTTCGGAGTTCGGAACAAACTCCGCTCTGTAACTCACTTCCCATCCCACCACTCTCAGCTCCCAAACCATCTCACATTTCTGGACCAAAACAAACCCACCACACAACACATCACCAATTAGCTTTTAATGCATTCATTTGCCACACAACAAAATCACACACACCTCATAAATGATGATCTCGACGGTCTGCTTCGTCCCGGGCTTGACGGTGAGCGCGGTGACGGGGTCGGAGACGGTGAAATCGGGGTTGCAATCGCAGGAATCGACACTCAATCCTCCGTATTGGATTGGAATATGCTCCGGAGATATGTACCTGTGTGTATCATCATTCGATTCCATTCAATTCCCATTCCATTCCAACCAATACTAGTATGAGAAAAAGAAATGTTTACTTGAAAAGAGTCTCAGGGGATTTGGTAGGGCCAACGAAAACAAACTTGCTCTTGGTCCTCTGTGTCATAAAAGGACTCATCATGGTGTAGAACGCCACATACCACCAAGGCACATTCACAAACACCTTCACAATCACACCCAAACATGGATATAAACAAACAGAAACATCTGTTTCAAATCAATCCCTGCTAACTAACACAAAATCACAATTCAAAACAAACCTGCTTGGCGACGAATTCGGGGTAATTGTCCTGGAGAAGCTGAAGAGCCTGTTTGGTGGCGATCCTGAGCTCTCTCTTGGCCGGTCCGGGAGAGTTCTTGAGATCGTTGACCTGGAAGATAGTTGAAACCCCGCCGGGGCGGAAATCGAGCTTCCTTATGCTCTTCTCCAGAAACTGAACCCTAGACCTCAGAAACCTCGCCCTCTTCTCCTCGTCGGAGAAAGTCTTCTGGTAGAGCTCCTTGTTCTGAAACTCCCCGAAGACGTTGTAGCAGACTGGGTGGTTCTCTCTGTCCGTGCCGTGCATGAACACCACTTTGTCCAGATCGTCTCCGAGGTTCTCGTCCAGAAGCTCCTCGATCCCGAACTCCTTTCGCCACCGGAGAGTCGCGTTGAGCATGGCCAGCGTTTCCCTGACCTTGAACTCCCTCGCTCGGAGAAACTTCAGGAGGATCGCGTCCGTACGGTCGTCGGCGAAGAGAGGGACGCCCCAAATCGAGAGCTCCTCGTCCTTGGAATCTCCCTGCCGCTGGATCAGATTCTTGAGCTCCGAGAGGGTGTTTCTCTCGGCGTCGGAGAGATCGGAGGCTTTGTTGCTCTCCTCCTTGAACGACCCTAGGGCCTGCGGGGCTTTCTTGTTGCCTTTCTCCGTCAGAAGCTCTTTCGGCGCCGAATCTTCCTCTGCGTCGGCTTTCTCGACGACCTCCTCCGTAGAAGGAGGAGCCGGAGTTGGCTCGGGCTCCGCCGTGGGAGCCTCGGCCGGGGCGGCTGGTTCCGGCGCCGGCGGTGGGGGATCGGCTGTGGGAGGAGGAACGGGAATCGGCGGAGGTGAGGGTTGATCTTGGTCGGCCATGGCTTCTTAGAGTGTTCGTGAGTGTCGGTTCGTTGGAGTTGTGTGTTTGTTTGGCGTATTAGAAGTTCAGTGGACAGAGGAGAAGAGCAGTTTTAGTAGTAAAAGAAGAAGAAGAAAAAGTACTAAAGAGATAAAAAGTACTTGAAGAATCCTATGCTTTTTTCTTTCTTTTTCTGTCTTTTGTCTATTTCATTACTTACTCTCACATGGAAATGAGTATTAGTACTGCTTACTATTAACCCTAGTGAAAATGAACTTTTTTTGAAAAACTAGTCCGGATGGATCGGTCAACTTTATTATCTACTTTATTAGTTATTTTCCGTACTCAATTATGCTATGTAAAGAATTTTGAGTGTTGATAGTTTAAAAAAAAAAATATATATATATATATATATATAATAAAGAAGATATTTCTAAAAATTAGCTTTTCCTAAAATGGTTATGTTTAGCTCAAAGCAGATATACGAACTTTAATTTGTCCTTGAAAGATTCCCTCCCGCAAGTTTTTAAAGTAAAAGGCCTAACTCGAGATTATGGGCTGATATCCGCTATTTGGGCCGTTTAGATATCATCTGAAGCCCAAACATTGTAAGCCCATGAGTCAGCTTCTCCGAATCCCCAGTTCCTCTCCAAGAAAGAATAAGAAAAACGACGAGAAAAGGGAGAAGAAAAACCCAAAAGAACAGGAAATCCAAAAAGACCTGAGCGGAAGAAATCAAAGAAGTAATCGAAGAAGGGAATTGAGGTGGTAGTGGCGGGAATGGCAGAGAAAAAGAGCGGCGCGGTGGTTCCGGCGGAGTACGACGTGGACGCAAAATGGGACGCGTGTTTGGATCTCACCCTCCGCCGCTTCGTCTACTCTTCCTTCGCCGGCGCTTTCGGCGGTCTTCTCTTCTTCAGTTTGTTCTCTCTCTATCTCTCTGGTTTTTTTTTTTTATCAACCATAAGATGTTCGCTGATTCCTGACGAAATTCAATAAGTCCAGTTTTGTGTTTTGATGCCTGGTAATACCTTGATTGAATCAGAATTAAGGTGTTTCCATGGCGCTTTGTATGTCAGCAGATAATTAGATTGTTAATCAATAACGCTTTCAATTTTTCCGGTTGATAATACAGAAAGCGAAAGGACCGCGTTGCTCTTTTGTTATATTATACAGAAATTGTTATTAGATTGGATTATTGTAATAGAAAACTCGTCGTATGAAGACTATAGCACATGATTCATTCTCTATCGGAATGAAAATCACGTTTCTGAAATATGTCTGTTTCAAAATCCAATCTCAAGTTTTTATTTTTACTTATAATGGGGAGATTTTCCTGCTAAGTGGCTACTTTGGTATAAGCTCCTTCCAGAGATTCATTGGCTTTTGTGGTTGGTCATGAGCAAGAGAACTAATATTCTCTTTTATATATCTTCCTTGTTTCTTCTGATTTCAAAATTCTGCCAAACCACTTCAATTGATATTATTAACTCACAAGAGCCGTCTCATTTACTAGTTATTGTCTCAAAATCTTTCCATCTGAATGCTCAACGGCACTCAGAGATGATTTCTTTGCCTGATGACTCTTATTATACAATAATTAATGAAACGCGATGTTCTGTTATGGCACAGGGAGTCCTGTGAGTCGCTGGGCAACTGTAGCTTTTGGAGCCGGGATAGGCATCGGATCTGCATACACAGAGTGTTCTCAAATTTTCGGTGCATCTCCTGCAAAATTGATTGCCCGTCCCATCATTTCCGAGACTCCAGCTACTCAGGTAATGTCGAAATTTTCCATTCGGTAGATGTCAAACTATGAACTTTCACTTTTACCACATCAACTTGTGGAAATACCGTTCAAGAGAATCAAGAATCGTCAAGCTCAGTTTGTCATGTAAAACCAACAAAAAACACCATCTTTCTATGTTAGTAGGATTTCTAAATCACAAAGAATGATTTGATATCGCTAAACTAGAGAACGGTGTGTGTCTTAACCATAAGTGTAGTGTGTCTTGAGATTGTAATACACACAGTAAGTTGATTGTGAACAGAAATATAAGTGGTGTATTTTACTTTCTTTTTTCAGGAAGAGCAGCACTGAGACCAATCGCTGTTGAAGTGAAAATGGAATCCTTGGATGTCGAACATAATTTTCTTGAAACTGTTGCGAGCTCTGAAAATGTATGAGAAGAAAGAAAATGCTTTTTGATGGATAAATTATTGACCTTGTTTATTGTGAACTTGCTTCGAGTTCATTCTCCGTTCTGCGCTGTGAGATTGCAAGAGCAGTAGGGTAAAGGAATGAAATAATTGTTTTTGTTTGCAGCTTTTTAAATTTCCAATCTTTGAAGCAGTTTGAGGTAATAATAACACAAATTCTCTAAACCTAGTGTCTGGCTTTTTCCCGTCATCTGTGAATTTTACACGGTAAGAATTTATCCTTGGTCTAATCAAGTCATTCATCACTAAAGCTTCATCTCTCTCCGTGTTTGGCCTCGATCCTCTCAACCTGCTCCGATAAACGGTATGAGAAGCCAAAATTTGAATAAAGAAAATATTAAAATTAAAATGTAAGGGAAATCAAAAGTCTCTATTGTGAAGAAGTTTGAAAATAATCAAGGCAAGAGAACTAAAAGGAGTGAGAACAGACTAACTTGGATTTTCGTTTTCAAATCAATGGGAATTTTTTCATTTCGAAAGAAAACAGAATCTTACAGTTAGTTTATACATTACTCCTCTTATTTATTTATCTTTTCAAATATGTTTCCCTTCAATTTTTCCGAAGTTCAAATTTTTCTTCCATCTTAATTTTAAATTTCCAAACATGCCATCGTAATATTCAGCTGGCTCGCAATATGTATTTTAGTTCAGTTGGTTCCGAATAGCAATCAGCAATTTAAATTCACAGCCTGAAGGCTTACAAAAGCTTACCAAGCTGGTATAAAAACCAGGGTAAGTCCATTACATTAGAGCCAGCGAGGACTCGATAGCGAAGCAGTAAACAAATCAAACTCAACAAAATTACGGAGACCTCTACACATTCTGACCAGGTTTCGCATTCTTACACTTGAATCAACTGGTCCCCCAAAAAAAAATGTATTTTTAATTTTTATTTGAATAGCACAACTCAAGCGCGTGTCGGTCAACCAGCCTGGTTGGCCTAAGGAAGCGCGGGTCCGATATTTGACGAGCGTCTAGGAAGCTGAAAACGCCACGAGGTTCGCTTCCGAAATTCTTCCACGGCCCTCCAAGTAAAACGCTCGACATCCAATACCGAGTTATCTGACCCTGAAGCTTTTTCACGGCCTCCTTGATCCTCTCGGAGATGCCCAACTTGTGCTCGTACGCGTGCAAATCATACGGACACGACTCAGAGAGCTAGTCAAAGGCTTTCGCGGCGTGGTCCAGCGAGGCGCGGAGATTTTCGAGATTTTCTGTTTCGGCGGCTTCGAGCGGTATCGAATCGGCTGCGTCGCTGGGCCCCGGGCGTTTGTTCGGCGGAGGGACTGTGTTCGCTGGGCATGGCCTTTTCGGAGCCAGAGCATTGTCAGCCATGAAAAGTGAAGATCTTTTCGATTATGTGCAATGGGATTGTGGCTTGTCAAACAACTCGATGAGCTGAAAATTGTAGTTTCTACACGGACTATGTAAATGTTCAGAGACCAATAAACGGAAACCTAAACAAAGAAACTGGTGAGAGTGGTTCAACAAAGAAAAACCCTAATCAGCGATTCAAATAGAATGATGGACGGAACGGGACAACAGAAAAAAGAACTTAGCTAGTTGAAACGTATAGCCAAGATATTGAAATAAAAACAAATAAAAAAATAATGAATAGACAGAGAGAATGAAGTACCAGAGCCGTTAGGTTCAGGGGAGGGCTGTTAAATGTTACTTAAGAGAACCCTAAATAATTATAATAAGGAAATCCATTTCCCGCGCATTTCCGGTTCCGGATGTGTTCCGTATTTTTCTTTATGTTCTTCATTAAACGGCCCAAAGATGTGGACCCACCCACGTAATCACCAGACCCTCAAGTGATTATTTACGACAGTATTTCCAATTATTATTTCAGATATTGAAAGGTAATTTTTTGTGATAGTTGTTATTCCGTTATTTTCGTAAGATAAAATAACACCCCGAGAGCAAACAACGACACATTAAGTCCATGCACAAGGTCTAAATCCACAAAAAAACTTACGTGTCAAACTCCGAATCAACACTCATGTCTCTCAAACGAGCTTTCAAAAAAAACTCTCAAAACATGTTTTCAAGTTATAAAATCTTCAAGACAAAGCCATGAATATGACAACCCGGTCGGTTAAAAAAATGACAGCCGGGTTGACCAAAATAGAAGACCATCAAGATGGCAAAAAAAAAAATGACCACCCAACCAACCAAAAAAAAGAAGACCACTCAGCCGTCATTCATTCTGCCAAGACCACCCAGCCGTCTCCACTACCTAACCAAGTACTTTCCACCAAAAAAAATTTAGCTCCTATAAATACTTCATCCACTCCCTAACATGCGTGTGGTCTCAGGGTCCAGCCCTATATCGAACCACGAACGGTTCTAAGTATAAACCCAAAAACGCGGTTAACAATAGTAAATAACCAATAATTATAATAATGTTACTAATAATGGTCGGGTTATTAATATAAAAAATAGCTCAATAGTTGACTCTCCTTTTAAAAAATAGCTTAAGTTTCATTTTATTAGGGAAATAGCCCAATTTAATTAAATTAACTGTTAATTTAATTAATTTCGGTTTGGTGGCCTATCTCCCTAATATATTGAAACTTGAGCTAGATCCTTAAAAAGATATTAATGATTGACTAGTTACAACAAATACTTAATAAAAAAACATGCATTTGAAATGTAGATTACATTAATATTTTCACAAGTGTTCAATCAATGCATTTTCAAGTTTGATATGAGCTTCTTAATACCTAATTTGTCTATGTCAATTGTCAAGTAAAAAAATTCTTGAAATCCAACATCATTATATGGAGAAGAAGAAGAAAAAGAAGATGTTATATAAAATGAACCATCATATTGAAAATTTATCTTTTATGAGGAGAAGAAGTATATGAAACGTTTAAATTTTTCAAACGTGATACTCATCATATATAGTGTAAAAAAAATTGATTAGTTTATTTGATCAAGATTCAATTGTTGCATTGTGTTGTCGCATCATATGTCTCATAATGTCTCTTTACATTCTAAAAAAATGACAAATCAGTCTAGATCATATTTTTTTTTTATCATGATCTACTCATTTTTGTCCCGTCATGCCCCATCACGTCTTTTTACATTATCAAAAAATGAAAAATCAATCTATATCATTGATTTTTTTTTTTTACCAAGATCAAACCATTGTACTGTTTTTTTTTACCAAAATCAAACCATTGTACTGTATTATCGCATCATGTCTCATAAATGTCTTTGTGCGTAATCTAGTAATGACAAATTAATCTACGTCAATTTTTTTTTTTTTTTTAGATATTGCATTGTGTTGTCGCATCATGTCTCTTAACATTATCACAAAATGACAAATTAATCTAGACAAAATATATTTTTCTTGCCAAGATGTAACCGTGTGGACTAGATTATTTACAATAAATTTACTGCGGAGTCCAAATAATATGAATTTTAATGTTTTGAAATATGATTAGTACTAAAACTGCTCTGAATGATTTGTGTCAAAGTGAATATAAAAATAGAAAATGTTTAAATGATAAGTTTCAATTTGTCGATTTCATGTCCTCGGTGTTTTCTTCCATAAAGACTTATTAGGTAAGAATATGATATTTTTTGCATGATTACGTATTTTGTTATTATTATTGTTCGTACGTTTTCTAGTATCAGTTTCATGTTAAAACTATTTACAAATGTACCATCATCTTAAATCCACGTTATATATTAAGAACTTAGTAAAGATTCTCTTAGAGTGTGTTTTGGTTGGGGGTAATGTTAATCACATTCTCGGTAATTTTAAGATTATCTTGTTTGGTTAAGGGTAATGTTAAAAAACTTTTTCGAAAATGTGATTAACTAGGTAATGAGATTACGTTAAAATGAGGTAATCCTAAAACCACAAAAAAGTTGCTTTTCAGATTATTATCTTACGATAATTTGTTTTTATCATATTTTATATAAGTTTTTGTTACGCAAGTCTTTTAAAAAAAACCGTATGTACGTATGTAATTATATATAAATATCGTACCTGTTATATTACATCATATAAAAAAATTAGCAAAATAGCCAACACAAACGTTGGTATTTTCTATATAGCCAAGGTTTGCCCAATTATATTTTTTTTCATTTCCGAAATTTGTTCTTTTTGAGTTTTGAATTCTGAAATTATTTGAAATTTTAATTATTTAGCCAGCCCGAAATTTTGAATTTGAATTTCCAGATTTTAAGTGTGAACGGGTGTAACCGAAGTTAATTATTCCTTATATGTAGGAACTGCTTTTACGTGGCTTTGTATTATTATTTGTTTCCTTATATATTTGATATTGTTCCTTATTTACTGTTTTGATTATTTTTTTACTATTATATTTATCTTCTTTTATATTCGTTATTTTCCAGCACTCATATATTATTCAAACGTCTGAGATATCATTGATCCACAAGATGTTTGGATTTTCGCACCGGTTTACATAAAATTACTATTGTATTTACGTATATTTACTGTCACTGTTATGTAGCAGTTAAGCTTTTTGAACGTCAATGGCTGAAAAACTATAATCTATTGTCAGGTGGTGTAAATACATAATGTAATCAAAATGATTTACTAACTGTTTTCGGTAGACGACATTATTGCGAGCGCCTTATTTCTGACGACAGTTATTTTCTCGCCATCGTGGTTGAGCCCTATTAACCCTGTTTGCAGTAAATACGTGTTAATATTCCAATTTCATTAGATATAACAAATTCATAACTTGACATATTCAGCAATAAATACATGAAAATATCTTCGTCACAACTTTTTAATTGACATTTTTGGCAGTAAATACACATTAACAAAGAAACAATAACATCTAAAATACCTAGACATCATATTACTTTTCAACAACATCACACCTAAGTCATTGACATCTACATGCACACAATTTTCCTTTTAATTAGACCACAAGCCATGTATAACTCGTCCACTAGTAAATATACACAAGTCATTGACAAATTATGCACTAAATATATGTAAATATACACACACACACATCAAAATCGTCAATTTTCCAATGCCATTCACAACACCCTAACACAATACCATACCTTGAACAATACAT
Source organism: Urtica dioica subsp. dioica (assembly GCF_054948205.1). Classification (NCBI taxonomy): domain Eukaryota; kingdom Viridiplantae; phylum Streptophyta; class Magnoliopsida; order Rosales; family Urticaceae; genus Urtica; species Urtica dioica. Next base: position 36,272,396 of record NC_142762.1, read on the forward strand.
CTATTATTGATATGAAGGCATCATAACAAGATATACACATCAAGTTATTTAAAACCTGAACTCTCAAATCTCGTCTGAAAATTTCTAGGGTTTAAGGCAAAAATCTAGGATTATGTATAAGCTATACATGAATATTAACAACTATTAACAATACGTGAATCTTTATAACAGAGGAAGATGACTAACACAAAATCCATGTTTTTCAAAAATCGAACAAAAAAACCCAGATTTATCTTTCCATTTTGTGTAAATCTTTGTCGGAAATGAGTAAATACTAGTTAAAATAGCAATAACATCTACATTTGCATACCAGATACATTTGCTGCTGCCGAAATTGTTCGTCGGAGATGTTGGACAGGTTTTCGTCGGGGAAGAGACCAGATGTCTTTTTTTTTAGAGCTTTTTTTTTCTTAACTGAGAGATAATGAAGGTGAGCGGTTATGAATGTGATTTAATTACCCCGATTCTCGGAAAACATGATTTCCCTGGATTTTTTTTTAATATTAATCAGGAAATGACGAATGGGCGGGAAAATTATTTGGGCATTTTAGTAAACTTGGATGGGTAATTAATTCCTGCTGACTATTTACTTAATATTTACAAAACTTTGGCTCTTTAGCAATTTCTAAGGTTTGAGTTGGCTATTTTGCTAAATTACCCTTTTATGATATTAATTTATACACGTAGATATATATAATATTATATATACGTTATATATTATATAGTATACGTAGATATATATATATATATATATATATATATATATATATTATACGTAGATATATTGTATAGTATTCTCATGTCAATATATACGTGGTTATAAGTAGTTATAATTATATAACTAATATATATATATATATATATATATATATATTGTTAATTAGTTATTCTATATCAAGTTTTATATTAGAATTAAAAAATATAAATTTTATATTTGTATCATAGGTCTTTAATACTTGTCTATAGGTGGTGTTGTTTTATGGTACAAATTTTTATTTTATTTTATTTCGTTTTGCACTTATTATGTAAAAAAAAATAAATAAATAAACCTTAAACCACCATAAATCCTTTCGTCAAAATATAAAAAAATATATATATATTAATAAGTACTATAAATTATTATTGAAAATAATGGGGCCTATGCCAAATAAAAATTATATTATATTAAATTATCACTAATAACATTACAACTTAATTTTTTTCATATATAAATTATCACAATAGCATTTTTTTTTATTAAACATTACATTACCTTGTCAAATCAAAAGCGTTAATATAACATTCTCCTGAATCTATTTAAAATCTTAACTTTCATAGCAAAACACTATAATTCTACATTCCTAGAAATCTGATTAATTTATTGACATTCCCGAAAATGTGATTACATTGCATTACCCCCAACCAAACACATAAATAACCACAAATGGTACATTAAAAAAAAAAAGACAAAAGGATGGAGCTACTAGTCAGCTCTTCACTTGAATCAGTTCACAAACTCTATTCCAGTCAAAGTTCTTCCTTCATGAAGTTGGATCGCCACATCACCGACAACCTGCATTTTAGAATCAACACAAAACAGCGATGATCATATCCAATGATATTTACCAGACATGACTTCCGACCAAGCTTCGCATCAATGGAGAGTGTATTTTGTTAACAGTTAGTTCATCCAGGCACAAAAGTGAAACAGTTAGTTTTCACGAGTTTCTCTGGAACAGACTATATTGACGAGCCTATCACAGATGCCAGATGGGGAAATATATTGCATCATATTCAGTTCGCTCGCTTTACAATCTAGATATTCACAGTACAAAGACGAAATAGATGAACCATGCTCAAGATTGTCTTATTTTATATTTGATTTTTTCACCCGCTCGAACCCTACAATCTTTGGGAATCGACAGCAAAATCAATTAATATGCATACCTTGGCCATGGCTCTGTAGGAAGGCTCTGTGACCCCAGCCACATGAGGTGTGATTACAACGCTGCTGAACTTGAGGATCGGATCGTCTGGATCGAATGGTTCGTTCCAAGCAACATCTATTCCCAATCCCCCCAAGTGGCCAGATTGGAGGTTTTCATAAACTGCTTCGTAGTCCAAGAGACCGCCTCGAGCAATGTTTATCAGCCGAGCACCCTGGAATAAGTTTTGTAAATCATATGTAAGAAAAGGCCTTGACGAGTAAAGGAAGAATTGGCACCAGCTCACAATATTGTTAACACTCTCTCTTGAGAAATTTTTCAATCTGTATGACTAAAAATTGTGTGATTTCCCTGTTTACGACATCAAGGCCACGTTAAATCGTTAGAAATATCTCATTCTCATTGCAAAGGTAGAGAATCAAACCTTTTTCATTGAAGATATGAACGACTTGTTCACTACACCAACCTGACAAATCAAATTATACTAGTGAACACGATGAGTAGCCATGGATTTATTCTTGCAGAGAACTTATAAACTACAAAGAGAGCAACATATAAATGGCAATGTGTATCATGATTATGCTTTGGAGTACTGGATAAGAATACCAGTACTGGTTGCTAACCCAACAAAAGCAAAGACTTTTGTATACAAAGGAGAAGAAGAAAACACTTAAAGCCGTAGTCTTCTTCTAGGCTTGAAAGTGTATGTGAGTAAGTTTTCTCCAAAAACATTCAGTAGCTGTATTAGAAAAATTCAACTCACGTCTCTCATATTGCAGCAATAACACGCTCCTGAACGAAAAAAAATAAAAATAAATAAAAGAAGTATTACCGTTTCACTGTTCAAGATCAAACAACAAACGACAATATCTGCCTTGCTTGCAAACTTGCAAATCTCTTCGTGACTGCCCATCTCATCAACTAAAGCATAACATTCATCATTTTGACCTGTAAAGGATAAAACATAGCATAAGCTGGACTACTTGAGACCTAATTCCGTGTCTTGCTATGGAAAGGTACTGACCATTAGATCGAGAAGAACCATTCAAATGTGAGGTCCAACTCCTTTTAGTAGCAATAATTTTGACACCAAACGGCCTCAAGCGCTTAGCCAAGTCGATACCAATGTTACCAAATCCCAATATGAATACCTGCACAAAGCAAGAACATAATATCAAACCAAGTTTGAATACATCGTCCTGTTTCCTGATTTCTGTAACTTCTGATATGACAGAGGCTAATCTCAAATGGCAAAGTTTTTCACAAAGAAAGCGAAGAAGTCTTCATTTACATTGTGACACACTGAAGAATCACGATCAACTAAGAAGAAGGGTAAAGCAGTTCCAAGGCTTTAATTGGTCATGAGATTGTCTCAACGCACTCAAATAACACAGGCTCAAATCATCTACGACTAAATTTTAGCGAAGAAATCAAAACTCACTGTTTTTCCGAACAGTGTTTCGCCGGTTGGCTCTCCGAGCTTTCTCTGCCTTATCGCGACCGGAATCTCGTTCTGCGCAATTCACACGTCAGAATTTCTCGCCACGTGTTCAAACGAACAAATCAAGACATGAACGACACAGACTTGCTTTCGGAGAAGCGCAAGCATGAGATAAATCACCATCTCGGCGCACGACGCTGCGTTTCCGGTCGCATCGCCGGGAATCCTCGCCACTTTGATTCCGCACTTTGTCGCAGCATCGATGTCAACGCCTTCGTTGAACAAAAAATGTAAGAAAAGAGAGAAAATTATAGCCTTTCAATGATCTTTGATGATACGAAAACGAGAATGAGTGATGAGATTTGGGAGACCTTCGAGTCCAACGCCGAACTGCAAAATGAGCTTCAATCCTTTCGCCCGAGAAATGACGCGCGAATCGAGCTTCATCGATTTGACGATACAGAGGTCATAGTTCGCAATCGCGTCAGGTACGTCTTCCAATGGAACATCGTCGACCTGATCTAATATTCAGCTCAATCTAACATATAAGTTGTGGTCTGTATTATATATATATATACATGCATGACTTGCCTGGATTGAGGAGTGATTTTGCAGATACTCTTTGGTGTAGATATGTGAGGCGGCGAAGTATGGCCCGCAAAAGAGGACTCGGGTGACTTTATCTTCGTTCTCTCCGTCCATTTCAACCGGGTTTTCTTGGTTCGCGGACTGAAAGAATCGAAGATCCCGAAATGGGGATGCTATTTTACACTGGAGCGCATGATATATTTTTATTTTTTTTATTCTATATATTTTTATTCCCAAGTTGACAAATGAAATAAACATGTGTGTGCGATACTTTCAAATTGGTCAAGACTCTCCAGTTAGTTTATGCCGCTTCTCTATGGTACCAGTGTCTCTTACGTAAAATTGTGCAATAGGACGAGAACAATACAATTAGAGCACCTTTCGTGGTTTAGTTAATATGTATAGCTCCATTTATCACATAGATTTTTCAAGCCACAACTCATTTAAACAAATTTTTTTTTTAATAGTTAGTTAATATCTCTCATCTTACTTGATAATTTACTATATTTTCTTTTAATTTACATGCAATTTTCATTGGTAGAAAAAATGTGGGGTCTACTAATTTTGCTAGAGTTAAATATTTAAGCAACTTGCTCTATAGAGCTAATTTGCTTAGTTAAATCACTAGTTAATATGCAAAATAATGATTAAGTAACTAGCTAAGAATTTTTGATATTTACTAGCAAGTCCCTAAAATTGTTAAGCCAAGTATCATTAAAGATACTCTTACAATTGTTCTATTGGAACCGAGATTCTGGTCTAACCGGAAATTAAATGTATATATTGACACAGATTTATTCAAATAAATACAAATATATCAAAATTAACAATAATTACTTATTAATAGCTGCAAAATTTAACAACGATACAAGAACTGTTCACACGCATTGAATCGCATACGTACTTAAAAAATAGGTGGCTGTCACTTGACTCCAAGTTTCATATGTTATTTCTTGATTTCGAACGCAACAGACCGTGATTTTGTTCTGGTGGGAAAGAAAATGTTCACGCTAACTTTTTTTTTTTTTTTTGAAACCCAGAAAATTCATTAACCAGAATCAGAGATGATAGTTGTAAGCACCTCCTGGTTTACATCAGCCTTGTTACAAAACCCAGCCACCTGGTTCACGACAGCGCTCTTACAAAGAGAGTGAGCTACCGCGTTCCCCGTTCTTGGAATCCAACAAAACGAAACAGACGCAAATGATTGAGCAGCACAAATAATTTGATCAAAGAGTGGTTCCAAGCTCCAATTCGGACAGCCAAAACCCTTCTGCAAGCTATCCATAATTTGCTTGTTATCCCCCTCAACTACTACCCGCTGCTCGTTCCGAAACTTCGCCACTAACACGGCTAAATATATCCCCAACATCTCCGTTTCCTGGGCAGACTTCGCACCCACAACATTTCTCCACATCCACCGAACGTGACCATCGTCTCCTCTGGCCACCACTCCCACAGCAGCACCCAGCGGCCCAAAAATTGCATCCGCGTTGATCTTGGTCTCGCCCGGTAGCGGCTTCTGCCACCTGAGACTCCCAGTTCCCCTGCTGCCCCGCCTCTCATCGCCAGCATCTCCTCCTTGAGCCGAATAAATCACCGCCCTGATCTCACTAACTCTGTGTCGTATCTCCCACAATTGCCTCTCCGCCGTAATTACAAAGCTGTCGAATATGGCCTTGTTCCGCCACCGCCACACCGAGTCCATAATTACCGCCGCCTTGGTGAGGAATTCCTGATTTCCATATCCCAGCCCTTCTGCAATACTATTGCGATTAAGGATCTCCTCTACCCACTCTGAGCCGCTCTTCGTCGTCACCCCATCCCAGCGACAGCCATTCGTCTCCGCCCACCACAATCTCCTCGCGAAAGGGCACTCAAAAAACAGGGGTTGGGTGGTCTCAGTCTCGTTTCCACAGAATATGCACGCCATTTCTCGAATCGGAAAACTCTTGCTCAGCCTCTCCCTCGTCGGAATACCATTCCTCGCCACCCGCAACAACAAGAACTTTAGATTTTCCGGTAGCTTTGAGTTCCACAGACTCCGCCACATCTCCAACTTCGGATTGAAGGGTGCTCTCACAATTTCCCCGTACGCCGTCTTGAGGTCAAACTTCCCCGATGCCGTACCCAACCACATAAGGCGGTCATCTTTGGGCTCCGCCGTGACTCGAAGTTCCTTCGCCATCTCGCACAACTCCTCACCGAGCCACGTCAACAGCTTCCCTCTATCCCACTGCCGCGAACCAGGGATAAAAAGATCTCTCACCATCTTCGGTTTCAGCCCCAGTCCATCTCCCAGTGACCTAACTTCTGCCCCCCGAAGCCAGTTCGCTCCAATTATCGGCACCGAGTTGCCACTCCCCACAAGAAAGCAAGTATTCCTCCGAATAATGCTTTGTGTGGACAAGATATCCCTTCATCCCTCGGAGTCCCCGGGTTTCCTTTGGCACGTGAGAAAATTTTCATTCTCACAATATATGTCCTTTAGGATCGTGACCCAGAGAAGTCTAGAATTCGCCGCTAAGTGCCACCCCAATTTGCAAAGAAGTGCCGAGTTTATATCTTCAAATTTGCGAAACCCCAACCCTCCGCAATTTTTTGGCTGACAAACGGCATCCCAACTCACAAGCGCCAACTCACAAGCGCAAGGAATCTCTCATCCTAATTCCTGCCGGTCCACCAAAAACTTCTCGTAGCCTTATCCAACGATTGGCAAAAGTACTTGGGAAGCCAAAATGTCGCCATAGCGTAGACCGGGATGCTTTGCACGATCGATTTAATGAGAGTACTACGGCCCGCCTTCGAGATTGTCTTCGCCATCCAGCCTTCTAATCTTCCGTAGATTTTTTCCTTTAGGTGCGCAAAGCTTCTACCTCGATTACGGCCAAGAAAAAGCGGGTTTCCAAGATAATGAATGTCTGTATTACACTCCTCCATACCCAACCACTCCTTTATCTCTCTTCTATGGAACTCTGAGCTATTCCGTGAGAAAATAAGCCCGGATTTTTTAATATTCACTCGTTGTCCGGACCACGCTTCGTATTTTTGCAAGCATCCCCACACCGCCTTCACCTCATCTCTCCTAGCCCGGCAAAACAGAATGGTGTCGTCGGCAAACATCAAATGAGTAATGCTTACCCCATTCCTCCCCACGTTGATGCCGTGGAATCCTCCTTGCCCTTCCTCCCGCACAAGCAATCTACTCAAAACCTCGTTGGCCAAAATGAATAGATATGGAGATAGCGGATCACCTTGACGGAGCCCACGACCCGGAGTCTTCTTCTCAAGAGGCGCTCCATTGAGAAGAATAGCGTACGATGCCGTAGCGATACATTGAGCGATGAGGCCCACAAACTTCTCCGATGCTCCAAAAGACCGAAGCACTTGTAGTATAAAACTCCACTCCAATCTATCATACGCTTTGCTCATATCAATTTTAATGTCGAGAAGCCCCCCTAGGCCTTTCTTTTTCTTTAATTTAGTTACTACTTCTCTAGCAACTATCGTGTTTTCCGCGATCCATCTCCCCGGAACGAACGCGGATTGATAGGGGGAGATCATCCCGTCTAGATGCCTTCTAAGCCTTGCGGTGATAATGCGAGTGATAACTTTGAAGCTAAAGTTACATAGGCTTATGGGGCAGAATCTCCAACGGTCTCGGCTCCATCAACCTTTGGGATGAGAACTACGTGTGCAAGGTTAATAATCTTTAGGAGTTTCCCATTCTTAAAAAACTCTTGCACAAACTTGATTAAGGATTCTCCCACCACATCCCAAAATTTTCTATATAACGCACCTTGCAGCCCGTCCGGCCCCGGAGCTTTCGAGGCGTTCATAAACCACATTGTTTCCTTCACTTCCTCTCCGGTTGGAATCGCCGTGAGCCTTTCATTGTCTTCACTCCCAAGTATCGGAGTTATCAATCTTTCCAAATCCTCCGGGAACGACGGATTTGAAGACTTGAATAGCTCGGAATACTTGTGGTTGAGATATCTACCAATATCCTCACGACTATGAATATACGTCCCGTCATCCTCAAGAATTCTCCCAATGTGATTCCTCTTCCTCCGCACCAAGGTAGAAGTATGGAAAAAACACGTATTCTTACCTCCTTCCTTGAGCCACGTCTCTCGAGATTTTTGCCTCCACACCGCCTCTATTTTTCGGTTTATGTCGTGGATTTCAAAGCTCAAGGCAGCCTCCTCCTCCAAGCTCTCTCTAGAGGTACCTCCGCTTTGCACCTCCACTAGCCTCGCCTCGCAAGCCTTAAGCCTCACTCTCTCCCTGTTCCAACATCCCGCTTGCCACCCTTTAAGCTCCCAAGCCACCTCATTTGTCTTGGTATAGAGCTTCCAGCTATCGAACCCGGACAACTCCTTCTTCCACACTCCTTCCACCGTTTCTCTACAAAGTGGCTCGTCCGCCCAAGCTTCGTAGAAACGGAACGGTCTTCTCCCTCTCTCATCCTTCAAGTAGCAATCCAACAAAATGGGTACATGATCTGATCCAAGAATCGCAAGATTCCTTACCCCCGCCATTCCAAACCTCCTAAGCCACCCCGGGCTCACCACGGCGCGGTCAAGACGCTCCAAGATCCTATGCTCCGCCTCCCTCCCATTAGACCACGTAAACCTTCCATCTTCCGCTCCTAAATCAACTCCACCGGACACGCGAAGGAACTTCCGAAGGATTCTCCCGGTACTCCATGTAACCTTTTCTCCCCATTCCTTATCCCCCGCCACCCCAATGAGATTTAGATCCCCTATAAGCGCCCATTCTCTTTCATAGGATCCTACAAGCCTTCCAATCTCCTCCCAAAAACCTTCCCTATTTCTCGCCTCCGGAGGCCCATAAACCCCCTACAAGTCCCAATCCATATCTCTCGTGTCTCCTCGCACAATTCCCCAAACATAATTTTTTGTAACCTTCCACACATCCAACTTGACTCCCTTTCTCCACCACATACAAAGACCCCCCGAGGCTCCCCTAGCACCGCTCCCTACACCCCCCCAAAATCCATACTTTTCCCTCAACCTTTGCATACTCCTCTCTCCTATTTTTGTTTCCGACAAAATTACAATATCCGGATTATGACTACGAATGAGACTCCAGAAAATCTCATTCGTTTGGTCTCCGTTGAGACCAAAGCAATTCCAAGATAGCACTAACATTGACGAGGTAGGGGGTTGTTAAGGCCCGCCTCCTCGGCCGATGTTAGTGAGGTTCCCGAAACATCCTTCTCCGATCCAAGGACCTCACCCTTTGTCGGATTTGCTGCTGCCTTGGTGCCTTTGCCCCCAGCCGTCTTCTTCCGGGGTTTGAGAACCCGTCTCGCATAAATCTTCTTTTTCGCTTCCTCATTAAGCCCCATATTAAATGCCAATTGAAGATTCTTCGCAAAGGTCTCCACTTCATTCTTGCCACTTGCTCCTCCTGTCTTTCCCCCATCATTCCTCTCCTCTGTTTTTTTTCTTCTTGCTGTTGTCTCCTTGTTCATTTGCCTTCCTTTTGCTTGAAATATCCAACCTCATTTCCAATTCTTCAATAATCTCAATTGGTATATCCTGCTCACTTCCCTCCAGACCAGGCCCAGATCCACACTTCCTTCATTCTTTAGTTTCCTTTTTAGCACAATTTTCCTGGGCCCATCCTTCACTTTGTGCACTCTTCACCAGCCCATTCCACTTTGGCCCAATATACCTCTTCACGTTACCCTCATCCAAACTCTCCTTTACCTTTTTCCCATTTCCCTCGTGTACAAGAACGTTCGTACTGTGGTCCCCTTTACTGCCATTCCCAGCCATTTCCTGCGCAGGTAATGTTTGCACCACCATTTCCTGACACCTGCTCACTGTCCATAGGTTGCTAGGTTTGTCACCTTCTCCCTGGGTGCGCCGCTCCTGTTGTACCTGCTGACCTGGGCGGCTCTTGTACAGCTCCACTCCTCCCTGTACCTCATCCTCTTCCCCAATCGCCGCCATCCCCACCGTGTCCCGGCCACCCTCCCTTTCTCGGTACATCCTTGCGTCTCTGTTTCGATTGGCCGGGGACAGAGCTTCCTCCGCTGATAATTTTCCGATGAGGTCTTCCACCCCAAAAAAGCACGACTTCACCGGTGACTCAGCGTAGATCCACCCTCCGTATTTTTTAACTAATGGTGAGTGCGTGGACCTCACCATAGCCCAGCTCCGTCGGCTGCATTCGTCTTCCTCGTGGCCCACTATCCCACATTTGAAGCAGAGCCTTCCCAGCTTCTCGAATTTAAACTGAATCCACAACGGGGCCAAGCCATCTCGTTCCAGGAATAGACCAGCCATTAACGGTTTCGCTATGTCTACTACTACCTTCAAACGGACCGAGGTAGCATCCCTACCAGTGAACCCTATCACCCTGCTTGCCATCGCCGCCAGTTGTCTCCCATTCCTCTCATTCAAGTAGCGCGGTGGAAGTCCTAGCATCCCCATCCAGTACGGCGACGTATCGAAAGTCAGTTCCTCCACCATAAGCATCTCCGGCCAGTTCTGGACCAAAAATTGAGCCCCCTTGCACGTCCATGGTCTGCCATCCAAGATCCTATCTGCGTCTTCCTTCAAATCAAATCTCAGCTGGAAAATACCAGGTCTGATTTCCCTTACATTCCACGGACGTTTACATCTCCAAACCACCGAGAATACATCATAGATTTGCTTAACACACACCGGCCTAGTAGAAAGCATTTTTCCGACTAAGAACGAGGCATTCCCTCTGACTACCTCCGCCGTCGTCCTGGTCGAAATATGCAGGTTGCTTGCGAGGAATGAAGTCGCCATCTCCAAGTCCTCCTCCTCGTTCTCTTCCCTGTTCATTTCCTCAGCAACAGCTCCTAAGCCCAATGGTAAAGTCTCACTGTTTGTGTTATCCCATGTACTCATCTTCCCGTGTTTCCCGATTGTTCTATTCTCACCAGCACTCATGTTTTCTCAGGCAACCCCCAAAACCCACAGCAACCCCCAAAACCCACTCCCCACTAGAGAGAAAACTAAAACTCACAAAAGGACAAAAGCCTCACTTGTTCACGCTAACTTCTTGCAGGGTCTGTGTCCATGAAAACTTTTCATATCAAGGCCATTGCCTTTGTTTGGCTCTATATAAAGAATAATAGTGTAAGCCAATGAAATAATTGTTTTTCAAGCAAGTAACAATCACAGAACTACTAGAACAGGGGAAACTTGAGTGAATTTCTGCTGAATTAGTGGAAGAATCACGTTCAAGTTATATTTCAGTCCAAAATCATCTAAGTATTCCAATTTTCTTGCCAAACTACAAAAATAACATTTAGCGATCAAACAATCAGAGGCGGCTCAACCTTTTTAGGGGCCTTGGGCCGATAGATAAAAAAAGGCCCTTTTTTATCAAAATATTTATGTTAATATAAAATTGAAAACTTCAATTTATAATTATTAAAAGTTAAAAATATAATTACCAAACTATACTAGAATTAAATTTAATTATATCATTGTAATATATTTTTTACATATAATATGTTTTTTTGTAAACACAAATTCATAATTTAAAGATAAACACATAAGCGTCTTAGGCCTAAAAAATATGGAATGATGCTTGTCATTTGTAAAATTGTAAAAGGCATGGTTCTATATTTTCTTGGAACAAGCTTTTGTTTTATTTTTTATTACTTTTTCAAAAGAATTAATTCATAATAGCATGTATAAATGTATGTTTATGTATATTTCACACATCCATTTCAGTTTTATATGAGTGCAGTAAGTGAGATTTTCTAACTCTACTTTTTCGATTTATATATAAAGTCCGAGGGCCTTTTTTCTTTATATTTTTTTTTATTGAAGTATGTGAGCTCCTTTTCTTTTGACTATTGAATATGGGCTTTATTTCTGAAGAAGACATGTTGCTTTATTTCAAGTCAACTTGAAAAAATGTGCCTCCTAAAACAAATATCCGCTGTACATAAAATATGGGCCTATTATATTGAAGAACAAAATATGGGCCTTGCTCTGAAGGGGGTCTGGGGCGGCTGCCCCACTCGCCCCACCCTTCAGCCGGGCCTGCAAACAATACTTGTTCTATTCCTGGTATTTACTTGCCTCTTTAAACCAAACGAACCCAAGATATACGATTCCCTATCAAATACAAACCAAAGAGCTATAAAGATCGAAAACCTTGCGGAAACAAAACGAGATAATTACCTATAGTGCCAACCTTATCGGCAATTTTCTTTTCCTTCGGAAGTTCAGAGACACTCTTCTTTTTCTCCTCCTCCGCCACAACCGCGGCGGCCACTACCTTTGCATCTTATGGTTGCCGCTACATAAGATTAGCCGATCAATCTCGCTCTCGCTCGTTCTTTCAATCTTCAAAGTTTCTTCACATGCCCTTTCCTCTACGGGTGTGTGTTTGGGGTGGCATAGATTGAATTTTTCTCAGTCTAGGGTTTCGACAAGTTTGAATAAACACTAGTAAAAAAAAGGCTTTTAATGGCGTTCAAAATCCGCCATTATAGAGATCTTAATGTCGCTTTTAGAGCGCCATTAAAACAAGCGACATTAAAAATGTATAATGATGTTTTAGTAAAAAAAAAAAAAAAAAAAACAACAACTCCATTAATAAACTTAAAAAGTAAAAAAAAAAAAAAGGAATCTCACAGGTAATTACACCAAATATTTAATCTATTCAAACAAAAGAAACTGATTCAAATAATAAAAGGGCAAGATTGGAATGCAAGTTTTGAATTAATTGTCACATCATCAAAATTGGTTATTCTGCTTAAAATCTTGAAACATTGGCTACTTTGCAATATCAAAGTTTGATGTTGTCTAGTCCGTGTAATTTTTCTAAAATAAACTGCAAAAAATGAAACTCCAGGGATGGAAATGAAATTCCGTTTGGATCGTAACTTGGACATAATTTCGATTTTAGTCTTTCAAACAATACAAAAGTTTGGTTCTCTTATGTTTTGTTTGTCCACGTTTAAATGGGGTACCTGCATCCCCACCACTTTGAAATCGTGGGATAGACTAAAAAATCGTGACAGATTTTCCCTTAGAAAAAAAGAATTGAGATGCATTGTAATTAAGATACGAGTTGCAAAGAATGCGATACTACATCTTCAAACCAAGCGGTTTTTTTTAATTGCACGAAAAATTATAACACTAAGTACAAGTGATCGCTCATTTGGTACATGTTTCCGACAAAAGGAGTGATATAAAACACATTAAAAATCGAGCACACATAAGGCTCTTTCAAAATATTCACCGATTGATGATATTCAACTAAATGTATATCGATGAACATGAAGAAGATGATTCTTCAATTTATATAGACAAAAACCTAAAAGAAAACACAAACCAGGATAGTGGAAGGTGGCTAATCTGTCTCAATTTTTCTTTTTTAAAAAGCCTTACACAACGACAACAGAAGATACTGAAAACCAAAATGAACTTGCAAAAGCATAAACAAAATGCAAAATAAAAACATATGTCGCCACCAGTATAATGATGTAGCGGAAGCTCGGGATAACACAAATCATGACTTTTGATTCGCACACGAACATCAGTCGATTAACATATTAAGTGCATCAAAATCGCAACTCGATTGAATTTTGAATTTGGAAAAAACAAATTATTTTTAAAATACGGAAAAGCTTACTTACCAAAGGAAAATAAAACCCTTAAATTCATAGCTCATAACTATAACGACTAAACATGAAATAACTAAAGAAAATGACAAGGAAACTCTAAATAGGCCGAAACTTCCGAAACAACATAATTTGACCTTAAGATGCGGCTCACGGTCAGCTACACCCATATTATTTTAGATTTTTGTTGAGGTTGAGAGTTTTGATTTGATTTATTATACCACAATTTTGACTGTGTAGTCTAAAGTTATTGCCGGTCAAAGTTGTCATCTCTATAAGCTACGAAAATGGTTGTCAAAATGCTCAAAAAATGACATGTCTCGTGATAGGGGCGCATCATTATTCTAAAAAAAGTGCGAGAGACAAAGACTCATTTAACACAATGATCACCACACCATTTTCATTAGTTACTCTTGTTGTTGCACTACCATTTATGGAAACCAAGTTCATGAGATCGTCGTCGGCGACCGAACAAAATCTACATCGACCAGCCTTCATCCTCCCATCATCACCGCTGTCAAAGACCACCACAACTTTATCACTGCCATGACGTTTCCCTAGAGTCGCACTCGCAGAATGCCTCATCGGCCTTATCATTGCACCATTTTTACCGCCGATCTACGTCGCTTCAAAATCATAACTGGCATACCTCACATCTCCTTCTCTCACCGCCCGAAAAAAGCTTTATCTAGGGACAAGAGATCCACTTAGTTCGTCTCCCCCGAGCCGATGATTGGACGACGAGCAACCAGAGCCATCGCCACAATAGCCCTATAGAAGAATAAGTAATGTGTTTTTTTCCGCAGCCCTATCAGCATCGGTGATGCTCATGAACTTCTCGTGCCCCTTCGAGGTAGTTGTGGCCGATGTCCCGAATGCTCAGATCGGGGACGTTATCGTTTTCCTCTTGAGGAGGTTCGGGTGGTGCTTTGCCTTCGGGGTTGTCGTCGGGGCCTTGCTCCTAGTCTTCAATCTCCAGTCTCAATTGGATATACTCATGTGCGTCTTGCTACTCAAAGACATCGTTGATGAGGGCGGCTTGTCCTCCGAGTCTCTCGACAACGCCGGCGAGACAAAAGATACTCATATCCATTTGCTCCATTCGTGTGTCTCGGTCGCCTTAAACGGGTGCGGAGAGAACCTCCTCTCGAGGGGCATCGTTCCCTTGGGCTTGGTGGGCTCGGGCATGAGTGTTGAATGCGACGCTTCCTGTGGAGAGGTGCGGCCCTTGGAAATGGTTAGGTGGCTAGCCATTTGTTGTTGGTGCGTCTTTTGGTCTTCGGCGGAGGAAGTGAGTTTGCCGGTGGAGAAATCGTGGTTGTTCTCGAGATCCCCTCCTTCTAGCGCCAAAATGTTAAGCCGTTTTTTAGGTTTAACATTTGTTAACACGCGGTGTGCTAGGAATAGTCACGTTCTTAGTATTGAATGAGTCCAAAATCACTATTCGAGATTCCAAAAGGCTTAAAGAAGTTTAGGACAAGGCCCAAAACATCTGAGAGCTTCACAATAATCTTTAAATCGTGTTTTGGGAAGAGAAGTCATTCTTCAAGATTCCAAAGGGCTCGAGAAAAGTTAAAACATCAACGCTGCAAAGAGCTTCAGAGAGGATCCTTGAATCGTGTAGTGGGTTGATGAGATTTTCCTCTTACTAAGTGAAGAGCATGAGAATTGATTTCTCAAGCTCTTGGAAACTTTTAGAAAGAGAAATGTAATTTGACTTTGTTAACATTGGTTTGTAAAATGAAGTGTTTGAGATGTGTTGTTACGCTATTTGTTGGCTTTATTTTTTAGTGCAAGTTGTAAGGAAAGATGTCGGTCTTCATACTCCAGCTTCTGGTAAGACATCCTTCCTCCTGTGCGCAGACTGTAATTCTGGCAAATTTCCGGTTTTGCCAGATTGCCTTGCTAGTGACCTTATTGTGCAATATTCTTGCGGTTATGGGTAATGAAACCCTAGATACACTTCCAGGATTGTACATCTGCTATAAAAGCCTTGGGCTACCCCCTCAGCAGCCTTGACGCTTTATCAAAATACTTAGAGCTACTAGACGTGCACGACTGGCGGATTGAGAGACTTTGTGTATTGATAAGAGCGGTGTAATTCCTCAAACACTATTTCAGAAGATTGAGTGTTTGTGAGATTTGAGTTATGTGTTAACGTGATTGAAGTTTCACGAGCGTTGAAGACTGAAGTCGACCGAACATATGCGTTTGCTTGAAGAGTGGAATTGAGAGGGGTCTCAAATTCAGGGGGAGTCCCTAGTCTAGGTATCCACTTGTGGTAATAGTTTCTAGGGCTTTGATTTGGTGTTGTAATCATATAAGACCTTGTTTGTACTATTGACTACTATATCCTTGTTTGTTGCACCCAACTGAGTAACTATATTGTATGTCTTTTCTTTATCGCACTTTTGTTGATTATCCATTATCTGTGTTTAAGCAAGTTGTTGGACACATTGTCAATACATTGTGTACGACATCTTGTCTTCGTGACTAAACAGAATTTTCAAGATGGAGTAAATATTTCCTCTTTCATTCTAGCGAGAATGCAGGTGAATTATTTCTCTTTTGTGTTTTTTGGTGAGAGAGATGAGAGAAAATGCTTTTTTTTTTCTTGTGGTGTTTTTGAGTGGAGAAAGGTCAAGAGAGAGATAAATTTAGCATAGATTTGCCTAAGTTTTTATTTTCTTGAGAGAAAGTGGTGGAGTGAAAATAGTATTTATAGAGTTTTGGGAGAGTGTTCAGGTGATATTAGGGTTTATTGGCAGGCTCCACTTGATTTTGGCCTTGAAATTGTCTACATGTGACTTGGGCGAGCAAGTCATGCTACTGGGCGGGTTGTGTCCTTATGCTGACGTGATGTGCCCACTTTGGCGGATAGAAGAAATCGTTCAAGGTGAATGACGTGGCAAAAGGAGTCTTGGCTTTGGTTTAGGCGGATGACGTGGCAAAAGGAGTCTTGGCTTTGGTTTCTATCAGGCGGAAGACTTGGTCAACTATATTGGCTGAAGAGATGTGGTAGTGGGTCCAACTCCTTTTATTTTTTTTTATTTTTTTTTTTTTTATCTATCTCTTGTTTGTTGCTTTTTTATTTTACATTTCTGCTTAACAGCACAAACCAGATCAATTCCGATCTTTTGAAAACAAAAATGAAGAAAATGACTCAAATTAAAATAAGAGCCATGCATTACACTATGAGAAAATTTAGCATGGGTTGGACAATATATTTAATATTTAAATAATTAAGCTATAATTTTAATTGAGAGTAGTTATTTATATATTTCTTTTTTCTTTTTGTTGTTAGCTCAAAATCAATTATAATCTAATGTCATTTATATATTTTAATTACACTATATACAAACCTAACATGATTAAATGACTTTTCTTCTTCTTCATCTTCCTCTATTTCTTTCCAAGATCTCGTTGAATTATTATACTAAAATTAATTTGACACATTTTATAACTTGCAAATATTCTAACAAATACATATCCGAGTAGTAGTATTATATAATTTTACTGCAGCGGGTAACAAATGTAATAAAGTTGAGATTGCGGGGCACTCGAGAGAGAGTACGGAGAGAGGGAGTGAAAGTGCAGTGGTATTTAAAAATAGCCCAAATTAGTAAATTATAAAATGAAAAGAAAATGAGTTGTTCGCTCCTCAACCTTGCAATCCCTTTTCCCTCCGAAAACTATACCCAATCTCCGCCAAACACCACTCTCCGATTCCACACCCGGCTCTGCCACCGCCGTCAAAATGGCTTCCTCGGAGAACCAGAATCGATCGTCTCTCTCAACTCCGACCTCTCTACCAGAGTCCGACGCCGCCGTTTCGCTCTCGCCGCGGCTTCCATGGAGCTCCCTCTCCTTCCTTTCCCCTCCGACGAGGTTCGTTTGCTCTTTCTTTCTCGTTGATTCTGAAAACTCATTTCTCAGCGTCCGTGGCCCTATTCTGTGTGTATTGTTTCAGGTCTTTGTTCCTTCTGAGAGTAAGACACTGCATTTGTATGAAGCAAGATATCTCGCTCTGCTCGAGGAGGTACTATTTCTTCATCTCATCGTTGAAGCATTCCAGAAATGAAACCATCGAGTTTTTTTTTTTTTTTTTGAATTATCCATGAGCGATATGTTAGTAGTATAAGTAGTACAATAGATGGCATTTGTTATATTTACTTGATTTTCATATGCATCATTAGTATTTTGGTTCTTGAAATAGCCTGTCTTTAGAAAGATAAGAATGATTATACTTTTTTTTTTCATTTTTAATTGCATAGCCTTGGCAGTTTATTACGCGTTATAAAACAGTTTTAAAAGAATTTTGAGCATTGAATATACTTGTCTTAAACTTCACTTTTGATGAGGCTCCAAGTTCTCTCAGCTGTCAATCAATAATTCCTCAGTTCCTTTGAATGCTTTAATCCTCGCAGATATGTTTTCTTAATCTATATTATTCATCTTTCACGCAATACTGAAATTTATAAATTACCAAAGTAAGACAATATTGATATGAGGCATATGACTGGGGGCCATATTGTCTTGCACATATTCATGTTTCCAGAGACTCACGAGTAATTATATAGTGATTCTCTGCCAGGTCATATACACAATTTTTTTTTTTTTTTTTTTTTTAACACAAAATAGTCTAACCCATTGTTATTATATTTGTTGTTGCAGTCATTGACAAATAAGTCGAAGCTTTTTGTGCATTTTGTGTTGGATCCTATTATAGTGGAGGATTCATCACCTGAGCCTTCATTTGCGGCCAGATATGCCTGTCTGGTTTCGATTGAAAATGTGAGATTTTGGAAATTTAAGTATGCACTATACAATTTTCTATTTTCAAGAAAATAAAATTGCTTTCAGTACGATGCAGGTTAAAAGATTAGAAGTTGGAGCATTGGTCTCTATCAGAGGAATTGGCCGCGTGAAGATAATGGAATTTGCCGAGGCAAGTACTCAAAGACAAATTCAAATTCTATAAAATATACTGCACTAGAGAATACCATAATAAGATGTCTCTAAACCGCACTCTTAAAGTACATAAACAAGTGAAGTCACTTCATGGAAACAACTCTCTATCTTTAGATCTAGCCAAATCTTTTTTTTTTTTTTTTTTTTCAATTGTTAATTTATAATATTTTGGAATTAGTCTTAGAAATTGTCTCTATCTGATATGTTTTTCAACCGCTGCATCACATGCAGGTAGAACCATTCTTAAAAGGTTTAGTCACACCAATGCAAGATGTGGTTTCCGAGAATTCAAGCACCGTCGACTTGAAAGCTACAGAAGTGAAGGAGGCTCTTCAGAGTTTGAACAGCGTGGAGATTAAATTAAAGGTACGAGCGTGACTGATTGTTGTTCGTGTTCCAGTTCCCAAACTCCCCTTAAACATGGGAAAATCAGCCGTAGACCATTCTATTGTTCAGACCACTCTACATCATTTATACTTGAGGTGTCCCAAGTTTCGGATTTTCTTGGTAAATCAACGAATATCAATGTACTACTTGTACGAAGCTACTTCAAGTATGAGTTCTCTACTTGCACGGATATCAAATATGAATATTTTCTTTTCTTTTGTTTCTCAAATCATTAGGCTCCAAAGGAGGCATTATTGCAGACACACACTGCAAACTCTCTGAGCTGGGCTGAAAGCACACCATCTGTGGACTGTGATGGGGATTTTATTCCATCTTTGGGCGAACGGGTTTCTTTTGCTGGCTTTCAACCTGTGTCCGGTAATTTCTGCTCTCATTATTTAGTCTTGATTGCGAATGATAGGTTTGATTACTTGTCTGTCACAGCCTAGTTGGTTTAAATTTAAATAACAATAGCAAGATTGAGATAAGCTTCATTGAACTTGAGCTTAATCCATCACTGGAAATACTCATTGACCCAGCAGCATTGACTTGAAAATTGCACCGTATAAGTACCTGATAGACTCTGATTTTCATTCAATGCAATAAACATATCAAAAGATACATTGAAGGATTTTTGTTGATCAGTACATATATTGTTATGAATGGGAGGTCACTGTTTGATGTGGTGTACTGTGTTGTTGACAGGTTCAACTGATTCGGAACTTCTAAAGTTGCAATACAAGAAATTGAGGGCTATGGAGCTTAAAGACACGCTTCAAAGGCTTGATGAATCATTAGCGTTAATCAAAGAGAATACTTCCATGGTTGCAGCCAGGCTGGCGATTCAATCCTTGGGGATTCCATGAACTAACGACTCTGCGACCAGTTTTCCATACTGGTGGCAACTCGAAAGGAGAAATAACATTTGCGTAGATTTGTAAAGCTCTTCATTGTAATTTGTTGTATATTATCAATAGAAAGGCACATGAAAATCTGTAGTATTGTATAGACTGAGTAATGCATGTCTAAATTGTGATTTTTTCCCTTTCTTAGGAACCATTGCAGAAATTCTCTCATTTTCACACCAAAACTATCTTTCTAGTACTGCAGAAATTGTTCTTGGTGAAATTATATGCTAACTCTTGGCTTCGACTAGACTGTCGGTCTTGGATTGAAGGCCACTATGAACGGAGATATTTGGCCACAAGCTGCCGTGACATGGCAGATTCGACTGTGTCCGAAGTATGGACGGATTTTTATCGGTTGAGGTCGGGTCTAGATTTGCATTTCCTTGCTTTTTGTTTGCAGTTATGTTTGTGACTCCATCTCATTGGTCACCCATCTTTGCCCACAAGTCATGGAGGTAAACTCTTGAAGCAAATTTTGCTCCTTCCAAATTTTTTTTTCGTACAGTGTTGGTATTTCACAAATAGAATTTGTCTTTCATTTGATTTATCCATTGGTCCACACTCATTGGCCCCCACAAGATACTTGCTGTCTTGAAGATATTATTTTGAGGCCAGCGATTGGTGAGAAAAGGCAAAAGGATATGGTGGCTACAACTTGCAAAATATCTATTCATGGCTAAAGGGTGGTCGTTTGAAAAACCAGAGAGGAAACAATAGTACAATGGGTTCAGCCTCAACTATAACTCCTCCAATAATTAGCTCTATTAACAACACCAATCCTCGTCTCTCTTCTCTCCGAATCTCCTTCAATCGTCCCTTTCGGCTACAACCTCGGTTTCGTTTATTCTCTGTACGTTCTTCTCTTCATTATCTTCACCCGTGTTTTTACTTTATAAAACTCTGCTGAGGTTCCATTTTGACGCAACATATCATGATTGGCAATTTGTGCTTATAAAATAGAGTATTGGCTTGACTGTAAAGCTTCAGTTTTGTACAGAGAGAACGCAAGTCGAACCTGGCTGCTCGAAGAATAAACTGCTCCGCCGTAGAAGTGGAAAACGGTTTAGAAGATGAAGCGTGCGAGTTGGTTAACGGGAAGGAACTCTCCATCGGCGAAATCCAGGCGTATCTCTTTCAGGCCGTGAAGAACAACAACCGAATCGGAATACTTCTCTTGTCCGACATCTTTGGATTCGAAGACTCGGCCACCAGAGATTTTGCCTACCGCGTCGCCTGCAACGGCTACAAGTAATAACCTCTAATGCACTTCTCTTCATTGCTCACGCAGTGCCTTTATAAAATATCAAAAAATTTAAGTAATTAGCCAATTAAAACGTTTGTGATTGCTATATAGTCGAAGTTTCGTAAATTTAAGGTAAATAGCTATAAAGATGACATGTCATTCTTGTTTTGCCATTTCATTGAAATAAAATGGTGGAGTAATTACGACAATTTACACGTGTAAATACATGGACGTGACTATTTATCTAAGATTTACGAAACATTGGCTATATAACAATGTGAAACTGTAAATATGACTATACCTAATGGACCCATTAAATATCACCAATAAATAACAAGAGACGAGTAACTCGTGACTTTTAAACACGCCACTTTGAACTGGTACTCGTTTGAGCTTCTTTGGGCTGTGATATTACGAGCTTATATCTCAAAACCAATTAACAATGAGAGGAGTAACTCGTGACTTTATATATTTTGTGACGATGCAGTGTTCTAGTTCCGGACCTCTTCCAGGGAGATCCGTGGTCGAAGCACCGTCCAAAGGAGGATTTAGAGCAGTGGATCGCGGGGCAAGACCCGCAGAGAGTGGCGCGAGACGTGGACGCAGCGACGAAGTGGATGGTGGACGAATTCGTGGAGTCGGAGCCAGAGTCGAAGAAGAAGAAGAAGAAGCTCGGCGTGATCGGGTTCTGCTACGGCGGAGGGAGAGTCATCGAGGCTCTGGCACGCGACGAGGGAGGGTTTTTTGGGGCGGGCGTGTCGTTTTACGGCACGAGGATCGACCGTTCCTTGGCCTCGAAGGTCAAAGTCCCGGTCCTGTTTGTTGCTGGGGACGGAGATCCTCTGTGCCCGGTTGATTTGGTGGAGGATTTGGAGAAAAGCGTGGGTAAGGATTCGAGGGCGGTTGTGTTTAAGGGAAGGGGTCACGGTTTCGTGCACCGGCCGAGCTCGGCGGAGGAAGATGGTGATGCGGAGGAGGCTTTTCTCATCACTAGAAATTGGCTGCAAGATTGTTTGGCGGTGCCTGTGGTGGAACCCGATTCCTAGCTTTTGTAATGTTTCATGTTATAAGGAAACTTTGGCAGTTAGTATATGAAGTGAGACGACAACAAAAAAAAAGTGACAAATAATTCAACTTTATTTTTACGAAAGATGTTGATTGGTTTGGCATTTACACTAAATAAAGAAAATTATAAAATAAACATCAGCTTTTGACTCTTTTTCTCATTAAAAGCAAGGATTTAAATACCGTTACCGTTACCGTTCCGAGGTTTAAAATTTACTAGTAACCGCTAGTACTGTAAAGGAATACCGGGGGAAACAGGAAAAAAAAGGAAACCGGTACCGTTGAACTTACAGTTACCGTTGAGGAATACCGTCAAATACCGTATTTACCGAGAGTAATCCAGAAAAAATATACAAAAAACATACATAATACGTAGGATAAAATTCATAAAATTAAAAATAGTGTACAATATTTCAATACATTACCAAATTACAAACACAAAGTTCAATTATACAAACCAAAATGACAAAGTTCAACAGTACAAACCAAAATGATAAAGTTCAACACAATCCACTAAATACCATAGTTCAAATTCAACATAAAATAAATAATTTGAACTAAATCATTAAAAACGAACGACAAATTTCGTGAAGAACACTAAATATCATCAGATTTTAAGAATTGTCGGTATTTGACCACTTACCGGTAAGTTTCCGTCGGTATGCGTAAAAATTGCCTAAAGACTGTCGGTAAGTGGACGGTTTCCCCAAAATCCAAGAAAAAAACGGAAAGTGAACGGTTTTGTACATTCCGGTACTGGGACTTTGAAAAAAACGGTTTTCGGACCGGTTTCCGTCCGGTTTCCCCGGAATTTCAAACCTTGATTAAAAGTCCCCAACCCCGTCAAGCTGTGAACTCGGGTCGGCATTAAAGTTTAAACAAGGGGAAATGGTGATAAAAATACTAAATGTTTAGACAAAACACTATTTATATACTCATTTTTTTTTTCTTGGGAAAAAATAATCAAAGTTTCAAATTTAGTTACATGTAAATACTTTGCCGTTAAAATTTCTGTTTGAACTTAATGGTCCGAGTAGTAATGGTTCCACTATAACGTAACATGTGGTATTTTTGCCAAAGAAAAAAAACTTTGATATATAAGTAGTATTTTGACCAAACATTGAGTATTATTACCACCACTTCCCCTTTAAATAATGAGAAATGTAGATATTGTTTTTTTTTTTAAATAGAAAGTGTAGATATTGTTATTATAATGTTACGAATGGAGACATATAAGAGCATCTCCAATGGCTGGCAACTTAAGTTGCATATGAGTAACATGGATGACACTCAAAATTGTCTACCCATTGGAGTTAATATAAAAAAGGAGCTATTTTGGCAATTCTTTGGTAGAGGCTCACAATTTAGCACAGGTGCCAAATGAATATTTTTTTTTATTATTATTTTTATTATTTGTTTTATAATTCCACCAACTCCCATCTATCAACTCTATATGACTTCATTTGCAATCTCACGTTAATTGTTGCATGCAAGAAAAATGTTACACAACAACAGTAATTGAAAACAAATGTTAGTCATAAAAAAAAAACAAATGTTACACGTTAAAAAAAAAGTAGTTGCAAATTTGGACTATGCATTCATTACTTTTATTTGACTTCATCTTGGTTTATTTTTATTTTTTATATTTCCAATTATTTTCATATTTCCCAATTTTGTTATTGTATATTCCCCATTTTATTTTTTTTGTATGTTTCCAATCTTTTTCATATTTTTAATTTTATGAAATTGTTATTGTATATATGACACTATGTCTACTTCAATGAAAACCATATTCTCATATTCCTTTTATTCAATTCTCAAATATTTCTCCCTAAAAAAAAATCTCTCTCATATATATATATATATATATTACATTTTGCTCTATTGTTATTATAGTATTCTACACACAAAAAATGGATTCATCAAACTCTCATAATTCCTATGAAAATATGAGTGTAGACGATATCATAATAGCAAAATGTACAGAAGAATATGATGAAACGTACTACAAACGTTATTGTTGGTGGTAGCTCAAGAAGACAACAAAGTACGAGAGCATACTTGGATAGGCGTCATGAAGAAGGACACCAACGTTTGTTCGACGATTACTTTTCGGATAACCCGGTGTACACAAAAGATCAATTTCGGAGAAGATTTCGAATGCGTAGACTTGTGTTCGAACGCATAGTGCATGCCCTTGGTGTTTATTCGACGTATTTCTAGATGCAGAGAGACGTAATCGGGAGAAGAGGGCTTTCACCGCTACAGAACTGCACTGCAACTATTCGAATGTTGGCTTATGGAGCTCCCGCAGACTATGTTGATGAATATGTTCAAATGGGTGAAAGTATTGCTATCGAATGTCTTGTCAATTTTGTCCGGGGAGTAAATGAAATTTTTGGTGACCAATATCTGCGAAGGCCCAACGCAGACAATGTTCGTCATTTACTTCAAATGGGGGAGGCACATGGATTTCCTGGCATGTTGGGAAGCATTGATAGTATGCATTGGGAATGGAAGAATTGTCATGTTGCATGGAAATGTCAATTCACACGAGGTGATTATGGTACTCCAACGATTATGCTCGAAGCAGTCGCATCAGCAGATCTTTGGATTTGACATACATTTTTTGGTGTGCCGTGATCCAATAATGATCTCAATGTGTTGAATCAATCCACATTATTTACCAACATCTTACAAGGGCAAGCTCCACGAGTTCAATTTACCGTAAATGACACACAATACAACAACGATTATTATCTAGCAGATGGTATGTATCCAGAGTGGGGTACGTTTGTTAAAACTGTCCCAAGAAGAGATGTTCTCCATATTACACTACTCCTATCCTTTATAAAGGAGCATTTTCCTTTCCATTTGCAACTCACAACTCACCATTCTCACCACTCTACTCATCATTCTTTAATTGCTTAAATGGATTCCCACACCCAATTCTCTTAATTCTTCATCTTCAAACTTTCAAAATCTCAACTTTCCATATTCTCAGTTCTCACAAAATTCACCAAATTATCTACTTCCAAACTTGATGCACCCAAATTTTCAATTTTCTATGTCTTCTTTCCCTTCCATAAATTTTGGATCCCCTCCATAGCCCACATCACCATATGTCCACAAAACAGCTCCCCCTCAAACACCATCAACACCCGTCTCCAAAAGTCAAACTACACCTATCGCAGAAGGGTTGGAAACCATAGTGATGCAACATGAAGAAGAACCGAGGCGTAGAGGAAAACAAAACGTGAAATGGAGCCAAGAAGCAAGCATACTCCTGATAAGCGGATGGCTTAATACGTCTAAAGATGTCGTCATTGGGAATGACCAAACATCAACTAGTTTTTGGAATCGTATTGCCGACTACTTCAACAAAGACCGTCCAAGAAAAGAGCCACAGAGTTCAGAAAAACAGTGCAAAGATCATTGGACAAAGGCGAATCAAAATGTGGCACGTTTTAATGGGTGTTATCAACGAGTACAACGAGCACACCATAGTGGTTGGTCAGATGAACAGATTATTGAGAATGCGCACCAAATATATAGGTCAGAAAATAACAACTCTACTTTTACGCTTGACTATTGTTGGAGATTATTGAAGGATGAGCCTAAATGGAACGCAATTCACCAAAGAGAAGGTGTAAAGAGAACAAAAATTTCAGAAGCAAGAGCTTATAGTTCATCGTCCAATCCAGAAAAGAGTAATGATGAAGTACATGAAGTTCGCCCGACCGGCCAAAAGGCGGCCAAGAGAAAGGAAAAAAGAAAAGATAAACAAGATACTAATGCTGCATTCTTAGAAGCTCAAACACGGAAAACAGCAGCATTGGAGAAATTGGTGGAGATAAGAGGGAAAGAGGAAGAAAATAGTAGGATGAATCAGTATATGGATTATCTCATTGTTGACACATCGTACATGACTCCAGAGCAAAAGAAGGATCATGAAAGCATGTGTACTTATATTAAGACTAATATCTTAAAGTTTTGATTATTATGATTTTAATTTTAATAAAAAAATTATTATTATATGAGTCATTATTTTTTTTAATTTTTGTTGTTGTTGTGCAATCTTCTATTTTAATTAATTATATTTAATTTTTAATTTATCATATGAATCTAAATTATAAAAAAATAAATTGTAAACAATAAAAGAAAGGTAAATTAATTATGGTGGGCAACTTTTAAAGCAACTTGCATTGGAGTGATTTTGTTAAAAATTGCCAATTTAGTGACGTGGAAGAGAGATATAATTAAATAATATTATTTTGATAAGGTGTTAAAGGTGAGCAACATTGGAGATGATAATATGGATAAGATCTCATATGATATTGGGCGTGTTTGGCATAGCTTTTTTAAGCATGTTTTTGCTGTTAGCAAAAACCAAACTGCAATCTTACTGTTTGGTAAAATAGTTTTTAGAAAAAATTTCAAAAACAATTTTAAAAATTGTACATGAGTCACAAAAGCTACGAATCTTAGCTTTTAGAAAAAGCGTTTTTGTATTTGATATAAAATTACTTTAATATCATCACGTGATTATCCATAGCACTGTTAATTATTTATTTTATGTCTATTTTAGTATTTTTACTATAATATATTTATTTTACCAAACGCAAATTCAGTTTTTGTTACCAGCAACAATTGTTTTATAAGCAGCTTACCAAACACCTGTTAATTTAAAAAAAAAACAGTTTTTCCAAAAACTGAATCTAAAAGCGTTTTTTTTTTAAACAAAACTATGCTAAACGATGCCATTACCTGACAAATATGGAGACAAAAAGTATTTCAAATATCGAGGACGATCTCATATATTTTAATTAGTATTTTAATAAAACTATCCAGTTACTTATATTTGTTAGGTTGTTTAACGGTTGAATTTCATACGTTTATTATAATAAGAGTTTTATAAGCAACTAGACAACCTAAAACGTTAGGTTTGGGATCTAGCCTATGTTTGGAGTTTTTTAGGGAAATAGCCAAACGTAATAGGTGTCAAATTATGTTTTACTTTTTTGTTCTCAGTTTTTTAATTAGCATATTTTTTTTTTCTTTTTTTGTGCGTTAATTGTTCCTGATACGTAGGAGGCAGTTATTTTGCTTTTGAATCATTATCCACGTTCTCTCTCTCTCTCTCTCCAGCCACTCCCCAAATCGGATCTGGGCGTTTTCTCTTTCTCTCTCTCTCTCTCTATCTCTCTCTCTCTCCAACCCGAGTGGGCTGCGCCCGGCGAGATCGGCACCGGGTGGCGTCGGCCTAGGAGCGCCGGGGAGAGCCGAGTCGACCGGCGTGGAGGCGTGCTCGGCGAGGCGCACCGGTCGGCGATGAAGATCAGCCGGACGATCTTCGTCCTCCCGGAGTACAGCGTCGCGTACGCCTCGACGTCGAGCTGCTCGCCGCTCACGATTGGCCGGCTGCGCTTCCCGTTTTCGCCGCCGTTGGCGTAGATCTCGTCTTCGATCATCGTCCCCGAGGGTTCGTCGCCTTCCATGGTCGGAGGAGATTGAGACTTAGGGTTTGCTGGTTTTTGGGAGGGGTTTCACTGGCAGAGTGGTGAGTAACATCTGTCGTTAATCTCGATTGTTCTCTCAGGACATCCAAGCGACGTCGCATCACAACTTTGAAAGAATAGAAAAAAAAAAAAATTGTAAGGAAAAAATAGTATATTATTTACAATTATTTCCATTTATTTCGAAACTAGATCTGAGTTTTTTTTTAACCCAGATCTCAGATCTGGTTTTTAAAAAAATAGTACAGACTGTGTTGTTACAGATGATTTATTTACAGTTATTTCCATTTATTTCCATTCAAGAATGAGATAATTTCCAGTAATTTACGTTTATTATCTGTGTTGACAGGTTCTCAACAGTAACGCCAATCTTGGTGAGCCGTTCTAGATTAGCGTGCCACGTATAACAATTTTGAAATTTTCTGTTATTTTATAATATTATTGCCTATTATTTAATAATATATTAATTATTTCCATTTGATTAAGTAAAATGGCAAATTAGTCTATTAATTATTGACACCTAAGCACGTTGGCTATTTCCCTAAAAGTTATGAAACATAGGCTAAAAACAAAATGTTTCAAAGTGGCTATTTTGCTACAATGCCCATATAATAAATGGACCAAATTTCTATAGAAAAAACTGTTGTAACTAATTAAATAATCATTTTCTAAAAAAAAAAAAAAAAAGTTTTAAGGACTTAAACACACCACCTCACGTGATAATACAAATACTGTTTTGGCAAAAAAAAAAAAAAAGAGTTCTTTCTAACGAAAATCATGTTTTCCATCTATTCTTTTATAATACATCAATTCAAAATGAGAGTTTAATATTTGCTCAATATCATATATTCCATTTCTCTGTGGAAAAATTAAGGTCAACGTTAAACGGCGGTATAAGTAAACGAAAGAGGGGAAAATGACGAAATTACCAAAGCTTATTTGGAATTTTCCCACAAAAGACGACACTCGTTTCGCCTGGTCCAGCGCTGGGTTTTGACGAAGTCGTCTTCTTCAAGTAAACAAGCACACCCAAATCCCAATCGTTCCTCACTTCTTCGAATCCGCAAAGACTCGCAATTCTTCCGTAACGCAGTGATCGGGTAAGACTTCATGTCTCTCATCACCTTTATTTTATTTTTTTTCCATCTGCGTTAATAATTTCTGCTTAACTGAGATTATTGACAGCATGCTTTGTATCAACCGTCACTGGAATTTTGTGAATCTGTATCGTTGATTTCATATTCTTCTTCTTCTTTGGCGTAACTAATATTTGTAAGTTTCTCGAATTAAGTCTTCAACTCTGAAATTCAAATCCACGAGTCGTTTCGGATTCCTTCGCTTTGAATCCATAATTATTATCTACAATGATAGACTTATGAATGTAAGAGCTCTAAGTTCAGTCATCGTCTCTTTGCGGAGCTTTGTTGATTTAGGGGAAAAGAAAAAATCACCGATCAGTTGAATTTGTGTATGAAATGGAAATTTGCACTAACTTTCTTTATATAATCACATGGAAACTGTGTATGAAATGTATGAATATCACTGATCGATTGAATATGTGTTTCTGTATCATAAACTATCTGATTCTTCTGTTTCTCTTCTTTAGTCTCTGTCACTCGATAGAGAAAAAGTAATGACGAAACCAATTGAAGCCAAGAGAGGAATCTTATTAAGATCAGTTGAAGAGAAGGCATTGGCAAAGATTGCAGAGGAAGAGAAAAGAAAGCAAGAGTCGGATCTTATGCGCGATCTTCCAAACGAGTGTGTCTCGTGTATCCTCATAAAACTCCCCATCGACGCTCTTCAGAGGTCCAGGCTGGTCTGCAAGCCTTGGTACAGCACAATCAACGAGCCTAAGTTCATCGAAGACCATCTCCGTCGCTCCGAGACCGTGTTCCTCTTCGCGTCGCCGAACAAGAAACCGGGACACAATCACGAGATGGTCTCGATCTTCCCAGAGGATCCGAAATCCTTCTCTGTCGAGGCGAAGCTTCACGAGCTGAGATCTTCCTTCATAGTCGAGAAGCCCTTCGTCCGCCGATCGTCAAAGCTCTTCATCAAGTTCTTGGAGCTGGAAGACGAGAGGCTTCGGGTCAGAGAGTTCGACACAAGCTGTTTGGGAAACATCAGAGCGAGCTGCGACGGTCTAGTCCTCCTCGATAACCTCGTGAAGAAAGGAGGGGTCGTGGTAATGAACCCGGTAACTAGAAAGCTCATGCCTCTTCCGCTCGGTACTCTCTCTCCGTGCCACGCAGAGTCTTACGGCTTGGCGTTGAGCCGCGGCGAGTACAAAGTGGTTCACTTGTTCAATGACTGCCTCGGCTATGTCTGCTGCGAGGTCATGAGCATCGGTGGGAGATCGTGGAGAGAGATAGACGGTCCCTCTTTCGGGCTCATCAGTTGGTTCGGTCACGACCCGATTTCCGCGATCGGGGCTCTTCATTGGACACCCCACATCGACTACAGCGATTATGTCGTGTCTATGGAAGTGGACGGGGAAAAGTTTCACCAGACACCGCTCCCGAAATGTAGCCGAACCCATGACAGGATTATCGAGCTGAATGGCTTGTTGTCTTTCGTGACCCACGAGAGCTTCGACCAAATCGACGTGTGGGTCTTGAAAAGCTTGTTCGGAGGCGTCTGGGTGAAGCACCACAGCATAACCAGAGGCTGCATTTTGGACATGGTTGCTTTCTGTGGTCTGAGGATCAGAGGGGATATAGTTTTCAAGAGAGATGAAGACGGGTCATTTTATCTTTATAGCCTCGAACTCCAAAACATGACAAGGTTTGAGATGAGGAACGAATGTCACGGAGGTTCTGTCACGCTCTTTCCTCATGTCAATAGCCTCGTCTCATGGTGAACAAGCAACTTGTGAGAGGTTCGTATGTTTTGTTTGTTGTTCAAGTATTATTGAGTGTCGTTTTTAGCAACTACATCATAGTTTCTTTTGGTCTGTCATGCTTGCTGAGTTCTGCTCATATAATTTGTATAATACCGTAATGGTCATAAAGCAAAAGTATACATACGGGCGAGGTGATATCGTTGTTATCCGGTGGATATGAATATAATCTCTGCATTTCCAATACCAAAATGGAAAAAAGACAATGATTGGCATTGACTTTGAAATCAGCCAAAATGTGAGTCCTAAAAATTAAAATACTTGACATTGTAGTTGAAAATGGGAAGGCCAGAGAAACCAACATGTTTGAACAATGACGATTCAAAATTAATTCCAAAGCAGACTTTGATCAATAATTATTCTACCGTCGTAAGTGAACTGGAGAGAGTTTGTCTTCGACGGCCATTTATTTTGCAAATGAGGAAAGACACAAACACACAAGCCGATAATAAATCTTAGTAGCTCATTCAAACGCAGCCGTTGCAGGCTTGATTGGGTCGACAAGAAATATGTCAAGAAGCTGATCGATCGACGTGAATTCATATTCGGGGTATAGCTCCGAAGCCTCGAGATCTTCTTTCCCAAGCTCAAAGCTCATCAATTCACCCTTCACAAACAAGCTGTGAAGAATCGCCACCGGTATGTTCTCTGGATCGGGCAAGGCTACAGACAGAAGAAACTTTTATTATGAGTCGGAACTATTGATTGAAACAATCTAAGTTCTTTGTGATTGATCTACTTTTATGGTATTCTAGTGGGTAAAAATGCCATAAATAAGTAACAATGGACGTACTCTCGGAGAGCTTGATCAGCTCTTCTTCGGGCATGTAAACCCTCTTGAAGCTTCGACCAGTCTTCTTCTCCCACAGAGAAATCAGTTCAAGCTGTGAAATGATGTTCTTTGGAGGCCTGTAGTGAATGATCCGGTTACAAGTTCTCGGATCCGTCGCCGCGTTAATAGTATACGCAGCTATGTCATCTTCGAAAGTGAAAATGGCTGAAAATAAATTACGTATTGCTCAGAAGATTCATTGCTAGGAACCAATAAATGTGCTATGTGCATACTATATAGAATAGAAGTTAGGCCATCTCAATGCACTCTAAATTTAAATTTAATACTGGTGGATACAGATCTCTACTATTCTACTACATTCTCCAGTTGTTTTAATATAGTAATAGCTTTTGTGATTAAATAACCTTAGATTTAGAGTATAAATGTAGTGTAGTGTTGGAAATGAAAGATTATTTGATGGTGATATATATTTATAGTCCATGATGGAGTCTTGAGCTTGGAGACTTGAAGTAGTTTCTATTCTGACAAGGACAAATATGGGTAATAAGTCAAGTGGAGGTATTTTATATCAAAATTGTTCTAAACCTTGTTCATATTTCATACAAACAAATACCTTTTAACCTTTTACGTTTTTGCAAACTTATACCCTAAGTTTTTAAATTTACGTAATCTTATTATTTGTAAATACTTAATTGTGTGAATTCATGTTCTAATATTTCAATTTTTTCTGCGAATTTATACAATCTCCCACAATTTCACTACTCAAACTATTCGGTATATATTTTACTTTATAAATATGTATATTGAAATTGTATTATCTTTAAACATATAGCCTTTTTTTTTAGTAAAATCATAGGACTGAGTATCAATTTGAAATGTTGGGGTTTAAATTTGTAAAATTTAAAAATGCAATGTAAAAGTGTTTTTTGTTTATGTTTTTAGTTGCCGTTAAATTAATTAAGCTCATTTGATGCACCAATGTGATGGCACAGTACTTATACTTTGAAGTGCTTGAAAAGAGAATTTTATAACTTAGATGCAATGATACATGCAATTCTGCTATTTATATGTGTATCTTTGGATGAGAGGGCAAAAACAAAATTTTGACATTATCCGCTCATACATCAAATTTATAAATTTGAGAGAATACGCAATCTATTTATAAATCTATAGAAACAATATTGAAAACTTTGAGGGAGATATAATCATACACGTTCGAATTGAATTTTATTGACTTTATAATGATTTTAGAAAGAAGACCTTTCTTATATTAAAATTAATGTATAATTATCTAATATTTTAAGAAAACATATCAAATTAGGACGACAAAAATGTATCATACGTGAAAGTTAGACTATGTTTTTTTTTTTTGAATAACTAAACCATAATTTTAATTTAGAATAACAATTAGACTATTTCAAGAAATTTGAATTTTATTATGTAAGCCTTAAAATTTGGTTAGAGGGCTAAATAATTGTGTTTGGTTGAGTTTTAGGGCATATCATGTATTGTCCATCCATACTTAAGCGTTCGGAAGAAAAGTGGGAATATTTGATTTCTTTATTGGCTTAAACAATATGTATACCTTTGGCATGGCCAGAGCCGTAGACAACGACGTGGTCATCATGACCATGTGGATGAAGCAGATGATTAACAAAATATGAAGCAAAGCAATTTGCAGCGACAAAAGTGTAAGGGATCTGAGCTTCTTCAATGGCCCTTCTTATTTTTCTCTTCTTATCCAGGAATTCTTGGAATGGTTTCAGAGGATTAACTCTATCTTCTTCGCACCCAAAATCTGATGGGAAGAATCTCTGTCATATCATTCACAAACACAAAATATATTACAAATCTAGCTAGTTCAAATTAAATCTTAAATCTGATATACTATTTGCTGACTTATGAATAACCAAGCCATCTTTCTCTAGTGGTTCTACTTTATTTTGTTTCATGAACTCTGGCTATGACTTGTTTGCATTTTAAAGATCACGAAGAAGTGTTTTCTTATGAATTATGATCTTATCGATTGGTGCATCTCGTATCTTAAATATTGAGATAATAAAATATATCAATAATTAAGCTTAATCATAAGTAATAATATATTATTATTATATATAGTATAAGGTAAGACCTATTATAATAAATATTATGAAAGAACGTCTATAGGCTATGCCAGACCAATGTTCAAAATATCGGGATATATCGGTGATATATCGCCGATGTATCGTTTTTTGAAGAGTCTCGGTAAAATATCCGTTGTAATCGTTATCGTTTTATAAATATCGTTAAAATATCGATGATATATCGACAAAATATCATTTTTTTGTAGTTAAAAAATCCAAAATATCGACAAATATCGTTCAAATTTGAAAAAAATCATTTTTTTGTTTTTTTTTTCTTTATTTTTTATTTATTATTTCTTATTATTTATATATTTTACTTATTAATTTTACTTAGTATAATGATATTATCAATATTTCTTTATTTATATTTTATAATACATATAAATATATGTATGATAGATAACTTATTATATATATATATATATATATATATATATAATATCTATACTAAATTACTAATAGACTAAATAATTATATATATAATACTATTCTTTTTTATTATTTTAAAGAATATTTGTAATGTAGTAGAAAAAATATTACAATTTCTTTGAAAAAATACTATTTTATTACATTTTTTAATATTGAGAAAGTAATGTAAATATTAATAATGTATATCTATAAGAAAAAAGCTATAGCTTATAGGTATATTTTAAATTTGATTGTTTTATTAGAAATTTAAAAATATAAATAGTGGTACATATGTTATTATATAATTTGTTATAAGATTTTTGTGGATATATCCGTCGATAATCGATATATCCGTCGATAATCGATATACCATCAATATATCACCGATAAACCTGGCTTACCGGTAGCGGGACGGGACGGAATCCCCGCTACCGGTATGAACAGTAACGGGACGGGACATCCCGTTAAGGCGGACGGACGGGACTCCCGTCCCGTTACTTTGGCTAACGGGATCCGGTGATCCCGTTAGTCCCGCTATTTTTTTTTTTTTTTAATCTCGGCCGTTGGATCTTTGATCCAACGGCCCAAAAAAAAGAGCCGTTTTTTTTTACCGTTTAAAAAAGAGCCGTTGCTTCATTTCGGCCGAATTTTTAATTTTTTTTTTAACCCACTTATTTCTAAAATCTATAAATACCCCCCCCCCCCCAATTCATTCATTTTCTTCACACCTTTCATTCACTCTCTCTCAAACTCTCTCAATTCTCTCAATTTCTCTCAACTCTCTCTCAATTTCAATCTCGAATTCTCTCAATTTCTCTCGTTTTTAGTCTCATATGCTTATATTTTATCATGGCATCTTCATCCCACAACCGAGGGGGTCGAAGGGGAAGAGCTTCCCGAGGTCAACAAATGCACCGTTTTGAAGAAAATTGGTTGCACTTATCTCAAAACGCCCCCGACCCAAACACCCAATACTCATTCGATCCAAATTACGTTGCTCCTACTTTCCACCACTCGGATTTCACCGAAATTCCAAACACACAAATGCCATATTATCCTCAAATGGATCCCGAGCAAGCATATCAAGCACAAATACCGTCATCCGAAGTCGCTTTTCAAGAGTTTCAAATGTTCGAGCAACATTATCGTGAATCCCAAAATCCAAATGAAGAAGAAGACGACGACGAAACCCAAGATCCAAATGAACAACATGATGACGAGGAGGAGGAAGATGAAGAAGAAGACGTCCCACCACCACCACCTCAGCCTCGAACTCAAGTTCCACGACCTCGACAACGTGAGCAACAAGAGGATACCCGACAAAGACAACAACGACGTGCCCGACAAGAACAACAACAACAACAACCACCTCAACAACAACAACAACCACCGCAACAACAACAACAACAACAACAACAACAACAACAAGCACCTCAACAATCACAAGCACCACGACGTCGAGCGAGGTCTGTTGTCTGGACGTTCTTTGAAGAGGTGATTGCCAACGGTGAAAAAGCCGGAAAATGTCACGTTTGTGGCAAAATCTTTAGCGCTCATAACACTAGAGTTGGGACGTCGCTATTGTGGAGTCATCACAGACACTGCCAGGGGGGGACACAATCTGGAGCCTCTACAACCCAAGTAAGTAACATCGATCCTTTAACATTTAGACGTGATTTAGTTGAATATTTTGTATCAACCGATCAATCTTTTAGTCATATCGAATCTCAAGGCTTTGTTAGATTCATTAGTTCTCTTATTCCAAACGTACAAATAATGTTTAGGAAAGCCTTGAGATCCGATATCCTAAAATGGTTTTTAGGAGAAAATGAACAAATGAAAGACTCAATATCCTCTGGTAGATATAGCGTAGCCTTAACATCGGATATATGGACCGGTCAATCTAAGATGGACTTTATGAGCGTTGTAGTCCATAACATAGACGACGATTGGAACCTGAACAAACGTATCATAGCGTTTAGGAGGATAGAAGGTTCTCACACTGGTGAGAACATCTTAGATATCATAGTTAGTGTTTTAGCTGAGTGGGGTTTGAACAATAGGGTTATATCTGTGACCTTAGATAATGCCACTAGCAACAACGCCATGATTAGGGAGTTGACCCAAAAACTTAACGCAGACGAAACCCTTATACATCAACGTTGTGCTACCCACATCATCAACCTCATAGTTCAAGCCGGAGCCGCTAGTTACGACCCTTCGATAAACAAGATTAGGAATTACATAAGTTGGATAAATAGTTCAACCTCTAGAGTAGATGAGCTTAAGAGACGGCTTAGACTAAACGGCCTTCAAGAACGCACCTTTCACCTAGATAACAAAATTAGGTGGAATTCAACCTTTCTTATGCTGACCAACTTCTTATCCGAGCGTTACGTCGATGTTATTGTTTCTTACATTAACAGCGTACATGACGAAAACGCTATATCTGATTTGGATATTAGGATGGCTGAATCATTTGTTTCTTTTCTCGACATTTTTTATAAAGAAACTTGTTATCTTTCTGCTGTTTACACTCCCACTTCTTTTCTCGGTCTTCATACTATGACCGCAATAGCTGTGCATCTTGATAAAAATAAAACCGAAACTATTTTTCAAGATTATATTCAAGCAATGACAGCAAAGTTTTTAAAATATTGGGGGGCTGGAAAGGTTCCATTACTATACGGTTTTGGAGCCATTCTAGACGTCCGATGTAAAATTGGAGGTTTAAAATTTTTTCTGAAATACATAAGAAACCATTTTGTGGACCAAGATTACGTTGCACTTGATCTTCCGAGGATCGTGCAAGCTTTTTTTGATCTTTTCAAGGTTTACGAGGCGAAACTTCTACCGCAATACCGAGCGCAATCTTCTCAATCACAGACGCAATATCCGAGAAGACACCAATACACGAATGTCTTCGTCAACGCGCCCGCGTACAGCCCGTCTCCTCAACAACAAGAAGCTGGGACAAGTCAGACGAGGTCAAGCGCAACCGACGCACGGTCCCATCCGGAGATCCAAGAGTACGATAGGAACGATTGGGTCAGGTCGGACGACGAAGCCATCGACCTCTTGGTTTGGTGGAGGCAGAATGCGAGGAGGTTTCCGATCTTGTCATCTATGGCACAAGACATCCTCACCATCCCAGTTTCAACTGTGTCCTCTGAGGCGGCTTTTAGCAGCGCGGGCCGGATCATCGACGATAGAAGATGCAGCCTAAAACCGGAGATGGTCGAAGCATTGACGTGCGGAAAAGATTGGATTCAACATCGAAATCGAGCACAAGAAACATTCATGTGCTTCGATATTCTAGACGATTTTGAAGTTGATTTTGCAAACGTAAACATAAATGGTTAAAGTATCGTGTATAACAAAGGGATATCCCGGCCCTTGTCCGGGATAAATTTTCAAATAATTAACGAGGAAAGGGGTGCTCTTTTTCCTCGCCGTCGCACCTTTTTAGGGGTCGGTGAGGTTTTTTAGGAGGCCCATTTATAATTTCACATTTTTTTTATTAATTTTTCTACCCATTTACTTCACAATCTTTTCAATTAAGTCATTGTATATAATTATTTAACTTCATTTAAATCTTCATTTCTACCCACTTAATTTAAATTCTTTACAATTACATCCTTCTATATAATTATTAAATTCTTTTAAAAAGTTATTTTTTTTATTTTTTTTATTATTTTTATGCCTAACGGGGTCCCGAATTCCCGTTAGGCCGAATCCCGCTCCCGTCCCACTACATAACGGGACGGGACTCCCGTTTGGCCAATTAACGGGAGTGGGACGGATGGCGGTAGCGGGAGACGCGGGACTCCCGCTAGGCCAGGTTTAATCACCGATATAATCGGTAGTCGGTATTAAAATTGTTATAGAATATCCATCGATATATCCATCGATACTCGATATATCCGTAAAATCAAAATCTCGGTATAAGTATTGGTATCGATATTTTGAACATTGTGTCAGACAAATATTGTCACTCTTATATTTAGCTTTCTAATTAATATATCAAATTTTCGCCGAAATGATGAGAGAGAGAGAGCGTGACGTCTCATATAAAAGTTATAATTGGAGAGAGAGAGAGTGAGAGAGAGAGAGAGAGAGAGCTATCATCACAATTCGTTAAAATAGCTGGTCTGGTACTCTGGGTAAAGATAGCGCCATGACTTTGTATGTATTGGAATTCTAAACATGATGAACTGGTATTCTCAAATTACAAGAAGATCATGTCTCCCGACTAATAAAGTTACACGGAATTTTTTTTTTTTTTTTTGCACTGGTGATGTGGTACCAGAACCAGTCAAATGTTATTCAAAGAAATCTTATCAATTTGATTATATTCTCGTTGTCTACGTATCATCAAATTTACTCTGATTGAAATAAGAAAACCAAAGGGTACATATATATTTTTTTTTTATTCTTTTCTATGATTTTATCTAGAAGGTCAGTAACATTATTTTATCTGATATACCATAGCTATACATAATCTATTGCCTTTTCAAGGCAAACGTGAGCATAAGATGGACAAAATATATAGTCCAAGCTAATAATTGATTAAAAAATAGCAAACATTCTAAGCTTCATTTTATATGATTTGTATTCTTTCAGTTTCTTATCTCAACATTTTTTGTGTTTCACTCCAAAAACAAATTCCCTACTTATAAAATATTTATATATATATATATATATATATATATTTATGATATATAATAGTTTCGAATTTATTGCCATATGACAAATTTTGTTTATGTAACACAAATTTTAGTTATTTTTTAAAATATATTATTACTTCTTGGGCTATATATAATTAGTCTCTAATTAACACCGAGAAGAGATCTCATTTGTATTTTTATTCCAAGGTACAAATAATATATCATATAATTTTGATCAACGATACATATACTGAAATTGATTGGTTTACCCGGGATACTGATTTTATTGATTAAACTTACTTTGATACTTGCTATCGACGAGTATTCAATAAAATAGTATATACTTATTTGTCATTAGTGATTCTTGACTTTACTCAAATAAAATTATTGGGGTAGTTATCAATATATTGAAATTCTAATGAAATATTAACAAAACAAATTAAAAATGTTTATGAGTTCGTAAATTATAAAAAAGAAAAGAAATAAAGACGGCATATATCATCTACATGCCGTTAGTTTTTTAACCTATGAATAAATTTGAGTGTGATACCAACTTATACGACTTTATTTTAAACACTGCTTTTGAGTTGGATCCAAGTATTTATATATATATATTTTTTTATAACACAAGCGCTTAGGTAAAAAATTTACTTTTTACTTATATCGATAAATTATTTTTATTTTGTAAAGCTTATAACGTCTGCAAAATCTATAGCAGCACAGCAATTAGTTCATTATGCTGCATGATTAGATTACTCAACCTTTATATGTATTTTTTTTTTTAACTTTTTTAAATTATTTATTTAACCTGGAGCTGTATAGGTTTTGCCCACGGCTGTCTGAAGGAAACCTCTGTATAGGTTTTGCCAAAGCTATTTTGTGCTAGGATACGAAGTGAAGATTATAATAGCCAAAAATAAATACATCCATATCACATTTTATACATATATAGATATACCTTAATATTGCCAGAAAGTTTAATCGCTTCTATAATCTTTAGTTGCTCAAGAACCTGGGGATAGGGAAGGGTACAAATCACAATATCTACTTTCCTGAGAACCGCAAGAAGCTTCTCTTGCTCATCTACTCCACCCTGTTCATAAAAAATATAAAAAAAAATAAAAAACTGTATATAAAATAAGTAAATAAAAGAAAATGCATTACTATCTTAAGGTTAGTAAATGCATAAATAATTCACATTCACTTAAAGCAATAAAGTATCACAACATTTTACGTCGGTTAAAGTAATGATAAATATAAACAAAGACAAAGTGATGCATCGCAATTTTGTTTTCGTTAACCGCTATTCAACAGGATAATATTCAATTTGATGGATATATGGTTTGTTAAAAATATTTCGTTCAAGCATCATATGATTATTTTTTGTAGCGTATATATATATATATATATATATATATATATATATATATATATATATATATATGTTTGAAGTTTGAAGAGTACGTAAACAACATTGACGCCGAGGGAATGGAAGTAGTTGAGAAGCTCAGTTTTAGAAGGAGAGGTTTTGGGAGTGGGATCTCTGGAATAGAGGTAAGTTTCGTGACCCATCGAAACGCTTGCCTTCACTATGTACTTCCCAATGTACCCAGTTCCACCGATCACTAATATTTTGCTCTCCATTCTCTCTCTCTCTCTCTCTCTCTCTCTCTCTCTATCTCTCTCTCGTTGCACAATTTTATTCTTCTAGGGTTTTCACAGATATATAGCTGCCACACACATGGCTGCTGATTGTACAATTATAATGGCCGACAAGAAAAAGATGAAATTATGAAAATACAGTGACAGTTCAAAATTGTATGAAGTGATTAATGACGTGGAATTATTACAAATGTTCTGGATTATCGTACTCCAACTAGCCAATATTATATGTAGATAATTATAATAAAGCGATATAAAGTAATATCCAGGGCCGGCCCAAACTCATCGGGGGCTCTAGGCGATTCAATATTTTGCAAGGAATAAAATGTCGCCGGAAATCGGCGAATCTCGCCTGGAAATTCCTTGCCGGTGACAAAACGGCCAGCGAAAGGAGTTTGTGTCGTTTCCTCGTTTTTTGTCGTTCGAAAATCGAGGAAACGACATGTCGTTTCGGTGACCGAATATCCACTGTTGTCGTTCGAAGCTTGTTACAAAACGCAAAAAATTTCCTGGACTTTCGGCGAAAGTTGAAGAAAACGAAAAAAAAAGAAGGCTTTCGGCGGAGAAGAAGACGCAGACTTTTTTCGTTTCTTGCGCAGTTGCAGATGACGCACGAAGAAGAAGAAGAAAGGAAGAAGAAGAAAACAAACGTAATTGAGCAAGAGTTGGTTAATTGCTCATTTAAGTCCTCAGCTTTTAGCCTAAGCTTCACTTTTGACCCAAAATTAACTTTTTTGTTGCAACTGGGTCCTTAATTTTTGTTGCAAATGGGTCATATCCATTTAATTCCTTATTCAAGTCCACAATTAAATGGATAATATCACACATAGTCTAATATATAATATCACGCATTTAAAAATTATATATAGTATCCAATTCTATTATATATAATATCACATATACTATGAGACAATTCTAATAGATAATATCACACATTTATAAATTATATATATTAAATATTATTAATAGCACACATTTATAAAATATTATATATATACAATTTTATATTAAAAAAGATTATATACATAATGTATTTTCTTTATATATGTTTAAATAAAAATATGGGTATTAAACCCAAAACATTATTATACATATTACTTTCAACAAAAAAATAAATTACCAATACGTATAAATACGTACTAAATCTATAGATACTATATAGAATATATTTTTCAAGTTTCAAAATTCAAAAGATACATATATATAATTATGTATTATCTTTTTAATATATTTTGTCACATTATTTCCGTTCGGTTTTCCATCGGCACATCGGTTTTCCATGGAAAACGGCATTTGAAAACTGCATTTCACTTGCTCTTTTCCACAATTTTTCCGTTGGGTTTTCCATCGGCATGACGATTTTCCGTAAATCAAGAGGCTCGAAACGGCAACGAAAACGGCATTTTTTTTCCTTGATATTTTGGGGCCCTATAATACTAATAAAAATTTAAATTTTTAGGGTAAAAAATGTAAATATTCTAAAAAATGGGCCAAAAGTGTAAATTTTTAGGGTAAAAATATAAATTTTCTTAAATATAGGCAAAAAGTGTAAATTTTTGGGGGCCTATCCACATATGGGGCCCTAGGCCTGGGGCTAGCCCGCCTTAGCCCAAGGCCGGCAGTGGTAATATCAGACCAAGAGAGGCTAGCTCCAAAATTTAGAGATAGATTAAAGTCACAAAAAAAAATGTTAAATGACAAGTGGAAATAAAATAGCACAAAAATTGATAATCTCAACTCTTCATGTTGGTTCGTCCTATCATTGAATAGAATCCGGAGCTACATATTGATTTGAACGACGCAGTGAGATAAGTGAAATATTAGCTACATACATAAAAGAGAAATTCAACAAAATGTGGGATAACTCCCGTGTTCAATTAATTTTTTTGGAGAAATTTCTGTTTGGACGCGACTAATAGAGTCCATAGACTAAAAACTCGCGTCTACATTGACGCGACTTATCGTCTGTTTTTTTTTCGTGTCTTAATGTACAATTTGTAGTAGTGTGAGTCATTTTCTTGAAACGAGTCAATAGTCAAGTTGCATAACACACTACTACAAAATTGGTTTTCTGATGCGCAAGACTATCAGATGCGACTAGTCGCATCTAAATAACTTTTAGATGCGACTAGTCGCATTGGATAGTCAATCAGAAGCCGAAAAAATTCGCTCAAATTGTCTTTTGATTTTGACAATCCGATGCGACTTTGTCGCACATGAAAATATGTTGAAATTTTCAGGTGCGACTTTGTCACATCAGATAGTTTTAAATTTTTAGGCGGGCCTCATCTCCCCCTCTTTTATTTCATTAATCTGACGTGGCGCCTAAATTTTTATTTTTTTTAATTATAATCCGGTGCGACTAGTCGCATCGGTAGAGGTATCAGGTGCGACTAGTCGCACCTGAAGATTTATCAGGTGCGATAAAGTCGCACCTGATTATTGGGGTTTGTTTAAAAACGCAGGTCGACCCTTTCTTCTCAGCAGCCGCTCAAACCCAGTTTTTTTTCTCTCTCCCTCTCTGCTAACTTCCCTTCTCCGGTCTCAAAGCCGACTCCGACCACCCTCTCCTCCGTCCCTCTCTTCTCGGCCTCTTCCTTCGCCGACCACCACAAGCTACCGCGCGTCTTAGGTCCTCCGCCTCGTACCCGGCCACCGGACCTCCGCCTCATCCGGCCACCGGACCTCGCCTCAGGTCCGACATCCTCAGTCACCACTGCCACCGTCCCTGCTCCGGCCACCAGGTTATCTCTCTATCTCTCTCGCTCACTCTATCTCTGGCTCTCTCTTTCTCTCACTGCTATTTTTCTCTATTTCGTCCAGCTCCGCCACCGGACCTCACCATCTCCGCCGTCCCTGCTCCATCTCTGACAGCGCCTCAGCCACCGGACCTCACCATCTCCGCCGTCCCTGCTGAATCTCCGACGCAAGGTTAGTGTTTTTATTTTTTTTCCTGTTTCAGTATATATATGTATATATGTTACTAATATATGTATATATGTGTAATAATATATGTATATATATATATATGTGTGTTTGTATATTGCATATATGTTTAGTTTATATGTGTTACTAATTATGGTATTGTATATTGTGTTAAGTAATTTTAATTGGATTAGTTTAATTTAATGTGTAACTTAATTAGTATTAATTTGATAATTTAACATGTTTAGTAATTTGGTTAAGTTTAATAATTCTATTAGTTTAGGTTAAAAGTTTAAATTGATTGTAAATTAGTTAGTATTAATATGATAATTTCACATGTTTAATAATGTGATTAGTTTATATTAGGTTAAAATTAAGTTTTAATTTTTTTTGGACATGTTTTGATATATAGTTTGTGATATTTTTAAATTTTTTGCTTTTAATTAATTTAGATTAATTGTAAGTAAATTATTACCTAGAAATTGTAATTAGTTTAATAATTACATTTATGTTGCCTAGTTTATAATTAGTTAATTAATTTGTGATAAGTTTGTGTAGTTGATTTAACATGTAATGAAATTGTAATTTAATTAAGAAAAATAGTTTTGTGACATGCTTTGATAGTTTGTTACATGTTTTGATAGTTTGTGATATTTTGTTTATTTCGGTTTTTCATTTATAAATGTTGTCACTGAACCACGGAGGTTCGGTTTAGGGCTTAGCTAATTTGTAGGATAGTTCTGGATGGTTTGTATATGTTTTTAAATAATTTTGCAGGTTTTTGGTTTGTCAGTATAATAGGGGAAACTCTGCCGAAATTTCGGTAGAGTTTCGAATCAATTAGTCTAAAAACTCCCAACTTATTCAATCCGACTTCAAAATAACATACAATTCATAATCTCTCTTTCATTTTGTTCTTCGTCGTCCTTTATCAATAACTCTTCAAAACTTTCATTTCTCGCTCTCATTCAGCGAAATGTCCAATCCAAGTAGAGATTGGATCACGGAGAATAATCGGGTGACATTGCAGTATAAAACCGGTGTTAACGAGTTTATTCGCGCTGCAAGAAGATTCCCTAACGAAAATGACAAATATCGGTGTCCTTGCAAACCTTGCAACAACGTGAGATGGAACGACATCGGGGTTGTCAGGAATCATTTGCTGAATAAGGGGTTTACCCCAAGTCTACACAAAATGGTATCATCACGGCGAGCTCGAGCGTGTCGTCCTTCCTCATGAAGAAGATTCCATCGGAGGAACAGATCATAGAGGAATAGGAGGATTGCACGGTGCTGTGGAGGATATCAGGGATCACGAGGATTTCGACGATGCTACGGAGCCGACCCAGAGCGAGGTGCGTGCAGAGGAGCAAGTGGAAGACCTCTTCGCCGAGTTGGAAGCAGAATTGTACCCTGGATGCAAATAGTTTTCTTCTTTGTCCTTCTTGGTTTCGTTGATGCACCTCAAAGTCACGAACCATTGGACGAACAAGTCGTTCACAGAACTCTTGCAGCTCTTGAAGAAGTCTCATCCAGCTGGTAATCGAATTTCGGAGAAGCATTACGAGGCAAAGGCGAAGCTGAAGCGTTTTGGCATGGGATACGAGATGATCGATGCATGTATTAACGACTG
This sequence comes from Urtica dioica subsp. dioica, assembly GCF_054948205.1. NCBI lineage: Eukaryota > Viridiplantae > Streptophyta > Magnoliopsida > Rosales > Urticaceae > Urtica > Urtica dioica. The sequence continues at coordinate 36,317,205 of NC_142762.1, forward strand.
TGTCCTATTTCGAAAAGATCTCGCGGAAGCCGACGTGTGCCCAGTATGCAACGAGAGCAGATGGAAGCCAACTGGGAAAATGATACCGCAAAAGATTTTGCGATATTTTCCCCTGAAAGATCGATTGAAGCAGTTGTACGCGTCTCGACACATGTCGCTTCTGATGCAGTGGCACGAAAGAGATCGCGTCAGGGAAGTTGGTGTTTTACGACATCCTGCGGATGGTACGACGTGGAAAAACCTGGACGAGAGATACCCAGGCTTTGCTGCAGAGCCTCGAAACGTGCGGCTTGGACTAGCTGTGGATGGATTCAATCCGTTCGGAGAAATGAGTCTATCGTACGGCATGTGGCCTGTGGTACTAACTGCGTACAACTTGCCGCCTTGGTTGTGCATGAAGAAAGAGTACTTGATGCTGACGCTTTTGATCCCTGGGCCTCACTCACCAGGAAAAGACATGGACGTGTTCTTGCAGCCAGTTGTCGAAGAGCTGAAAGAACTGTGGGAGACCGGATTCCGTGTTCGAGATGGCGCCAACGATGAAGTGTTTTGATTGCGTGCCGCGCTACTCTGGACGATAAACGATTTTCCGGCTCGATCCTATTTATCGGGATGGAGTGGCCAAGGGTATCTCGCTTGCTCGACGTGCAACCTTGACACGCCGTCTTTGAAAGTCAGAAACAGGATCGTCTACTACGACCATCGTCGATTCTTGCGTACGCGTCACCGATTGAGAAAAAGCACCGATCACTACAAGGATCGCCACGAGAAACGCAGTAAACCCGAGAAGTTGACTCTGCAAGACATACTCGCTCAGATTTTTGATATGAGAAGAAGGTAATAACACAATATCAATGCAATTTTTTGATAAACGCACAAGTGCTAATCAATGCTTTCTTTCGTAATCAGATTTTTGATATGAAAGCTAGTGGTTCTGACGTGTCTGACGAGCTCTATTCGCTTTCTATCGGTTCCCTTCAAGTCGCATATCAATATCCGAGCTGCTTTGTAAATGGCGTGAAGTTCATCATTCGTCGTCGCGATAATCAACGAGTCACTCAAAATAGCGGTGTATGTGTGCTTGTGGATGATTTCACTTACTATGGTTGAATGGAAGACGTCATCGTCGTGAACTATAGGCATAACTGTAGTGTTGTATTGTTCAAATGCATTTGGTACGGCGGATTGCTTTCGTGTACAAGGATGATGAGACCGAGGAGCTGCTTCCGGCGGATTGCATTCGTCATCAGATTGACCAGACTATCATTCGCGATGCAAAGCGAATGAGGCGCAACCAAAAGTCTAGATTATCAGGGACTTTCTTAGGAAAATGTTGCGGGCAAATAAATGTCGCCAATAAAGAAATCCCAAAAGGAATAAATGTTGGGAATATTGCCCACTTGAAGATAATGAATAAATGATTACTAAATTCGATAATAAGATTACTTTATTAGCATTATATGATTAGTGGGTTGAGTTCTAAACAATTAGAATCAATAACAACTATCTTCCATAGCCTCCGTATCTAACTGAGTCACGTGTTGGGCACCTGAGTTCGGGCGGTGTGCTAAAACATGGTCGATGACTAATATACGCCTGGAAAGCTATATCTAAAGTCATATATGTGGAACACATAGGTGAAGGCTGATCACTATGTGGGAGCATTCTACACTTGTGGTAAGTGTACGACTTGGACAGGTCTTGGTTGTAGATGTGTCGTTTAAGGACCGTTACGACACACTAACCGAGGCCACTATGATGGTCACAGTGAGACTTGATCTAAATCCTGAAGTGATCATGGACACTAGGTTATGTTACTGAGCTCTTTGACTCATTCGCTAAAAGGCTATTCATGCTAATCACAGCTTATGTCTTGGGAGTTTTCTCAGAGCATGATTCGAGTGGAAAGTGATTTACAGATACAGAATCCAGCCTTCCTGAAAGAAGGTTAATGTTCACTCACCTAAGGGTTGATTCCAGAACCGATAGATTGCTAGCACTTTCGAAGTAAGTAACGTTCGAAAGAATCTTTCGCTGGGGAAGCAATAATGCTTAGGGCTGATATGTATCAAGAGAAGTATAACGGAAAAATTGACTTCTCTTGACACGGGTTGAACTTGGAGGATCTTGATCACGAACTGACTATATCAGTGGACACTCGTCACGATGAGTAAATATAATTCTAGTATAAATGAGAGTTCAGTCTTGGCTTACAAGGTGGAGTATTTGACCAAGATTAGACGGATCGATGGAAAAAGAGAAATGACTATTTCGTCTTTTTCATCGGATTTGTTAAGCTCCTATTACTAGGTCCATAGTCCCCGATTCGGCTCTGATAAAGGCGGATAAGAACTTTCGTATAATAATGTTTATCATTATTAATCTCACTTGCTGTAATTGTGATTGACAGCATTAATTCTGGAAAATGGGTATTCGCAGAATTAAATAAATATTTATGGTAGAATTGTTTATTTATTGTTTGATCAAGTAAATAAACAATTATTAATTATTTGTTTATTGTTGGACCAAGTAAATAAATAATTAATTGGGTTTTAAGCAATTGGGCCTTGCACACATGGAAAATTCGAATTAGGATTTTTGGCACTAGGGTTTGCGCAAATCTCCTTGGCCGTGTGCCATCAAGTTCGAAATTTCAATATTGGTATTTACCAATATTTTCTCTTTAGTTGTTTAAATAAATGAGAGAGAAAAATATAAGATATTGTCCTATATTTTCTCTTTATTTAAAGGAAAGTATTTAGGAGAATATTTAGGAGAATAATATATTCTCCTTTATTATCTCACTAAATAAATTATTCTCTATTTAAATAAAAGAATAATATCCCATAGATATTGATCTGATGGATGAGAGAAAAAGTAGGATTCACTTGTTGAGATCCAAGGGCCTAGATTAAATCCTCTAGTGTGAACACAATAAAAGGAAATAAAATATTATGGAAGATTCCATGAATATCTCCTTTTTACTACTATAAATAGGGGTTCATGAGAAGGCAAAAATTAAGGATTTTGACCTAATAATTTCGTGCACTCTAGCCTACCTTGGCCGTGCAAAAACAGCCTCTCCCTCCCCTCGGAAATTCGTTTCCATTCTTAGTAAAATAAGAGAGTGATCTTGAAACACCTAGTTTCGTGATCTAGTGAGATAAAGACTGTGCCCACTCATCTTTCTTATTCGCCTCGGAGATTATGTTTCGGAAGACTAAGGTGTCATCCTCGAGTCCTTCATCAAGACGACTCAAGACGAAGACGGATTGTGAAAGCTTTCAGTTCGTAAGCCAAAAACTGTAAGTATTCGTTTTTCGTTCAAATCGGTTGCTTGACTTATATGCTCTCGTGAATTAAATTAATTAAACATAACTAGATCTTGTTTATTATAACCATAATTTAATTAGCTTATGATCAGCGTAATTAATTATTTTTTCCGCATTAATATGGTTATATGGTGGAATCATCTCAAACGAGTCGCATCGGAGCGATCGTTCGTGTCCAATGCGCGCTCGATCCCCCAACATTTAATATGTGCAGAAAAAGTCTAATCGCAACAGGGACAATTCAAAGAACAAGAAAACGAAGTCCACACAAGGGTCGATTTCTTTCTTGGCTCATCGACATTTGAACGCAAGTTTATTCTAATTTTGTAATATTTTTTTTGCAATAAATACATTACTCATATTTTCATAAGAACTGCAGAGTAGGGAAGATGGGACTTTGGCCTCGGCGTTAAACACGTGGGAGAAAAAACATCAAGATGATCAAAGCAACTGGACGACAGATTGGGCGAAACAAACATTTGTAAGTTACTTTTGTTAATTACTTAATAATCAATATTCGATAATCTTAATAATTTTTTTAACATATGTTTGAAGGCGCGAATTAGGACTCAAGTCGAGGATATTCAGCGACAAGCAGCGGAGTCAGACCAAACGTTTGACATAGACCAGGCGGAGCAGTACGCGATGGATACTGTTCTCGGGCAACGTCGAGATTGGTATAGCGGGATAGGTCCCTCGATCCCGAGATCCTCGTATCTCTTGGCTCAGGCTCAGGACGACAGCTCGTCATCAGGTTCTCATCGAGGCGCGTTCCAGATCCAGTGGTTAGCGAGCTACAAGCAGCGTTGGCCGCACAACAGGTCGCAATGGAAGAGATGAGGCGTGAGCAACGAGCTCAGATGGAGGCCTTTCAGCGACAGGTCTTTGCCTACACACAGCAACATCCGTCTCCCATGCAGACATCCCCCGCGATGCTGCACCCTGGGACGACGCCGCCATCAGCTTCAATGCCGAATGTTCAGACGCCGCCATCCGCTTCAATGCCGAATGCTCAGACGCCGCCACCAGCTTCAATGCCGAATGCTCAGACGCCAGATTCGGTAGAATTTCAGCGACATCGTTCGAGCGGCAGCGCACCGGGACGCCAAGGCGCACGAGGAAGATCTGGCGGAAGAGGAGGCCGTGCATTCAAGAATTAGAACACTTCGAGTGAAAAAAGGGAAACAAAAGGAATAGATTGTAATTTTTTTAATTTATTGAACGTAAATTATCAAATTTTATGAATTTAATATTAGCATTTCTATTAAATTATTTATATAATTATTCTAATTAATATTATATAATAATTATTATTGAAATTATTTAATTAATTTAACAAAAAAATATTGATTCTAGAATTTTTTATATGCTGATTATATTAGAATCAGCATTTTAAAAAAAAAAAACTACAGATAATCAGATCCGACTAGTCGCATCTGATACTTTCGCGGGAAAAGTAGCAGATGCGACTAGTCGCATCTGATTGTACTGTAACCCGCCAAAATATTAGGCGGAAATGAGTATCAGATGCGACTAGTCGCATCTGATACTTTTCCCGCGAAAGTATCAGATGCGACTAGTCGCATCTGATACTATATATCCCGCTTTAATATATTATTTTGGAGTATATTTAGGTGCGACTTTTGGTGCGAGAAGTCGCACCTAAAAAGTCGCACCTGATAGTGATGACTTTCAGGTGCGAAAAGTCGCACATAAAATCATCAGGTGCGGACTTTCAGATGCGACTTTGTCGCATCTACAGTCGCACCTGAAAGTGTCATCAAGTGCGACTTTTGCACTTTCAGGTGCGAAAAAAGTCGCATGCTATATTTTGTACTAGTTACATCTCTTCCTAATTCGTTAAAAATGTATTCACAATCTTAGAATCGAACGTACAAGTGCATCCTAGTGATGATTGCTAAGAGAATGCATGATATTTGATTATGAAACTTTAGAGAGCTAGCACTCTATCGCCCATGTCGACCTAAGCGCATGCTGATTTGCAGATCATCGTCGTAAGGTCTTCATAATCATTGCCGATTAATTAGGCTCTGCACATCAACAGTGTAAACAGTCAAATATTTTTCTCTGCGATTGATAGTCCTTTAGCATTTTGGTTCATTCATTAATCGTTGATAGTTGTTTTAAAGAGCCATTGAGTTGCTCGAATTTTCTTGCAGACTATATTTCGTCTGTGGGAAGTTTCCATACGTGCATTCATCCAAATTTAATTTTGAATCATTGTTGTCTTTAGGTCTCATTATAACTTATTAAGAGATGTACGATATTTGTACTCTTGAGTTTTATACCTATTATCTACTAGAAAAGCCTTGAGTTACTTATACAAGTGAAAAAAAAACCCAAAAACTAACAAAAAAAAGAGGTGAAATTTTGTGCAATTATATCAAATATTTAATAACATAATTTAGAAAATATTTAGAAATTATAGTCTAGTTATTCCAATATTTAGAAAATAACATAATTTATCTCATGTCTCACCTAATAATATAGCGTATGCACTTTGTCTTAATTTGAGCTACTTTTTCTTAATTATTATATAATTATGCTAAAATTTTAAAGTAAGAGGTATAAAAGGCCATATACTTAACTCTACCTGAAATTTTCTCAGAGAAAAAACATAGAGAAGACACTAAAAGGCAAAAAAAAGGATGGTTGTTGAAACTTGCAACTTGTAAACACCCTCTTTTTATAAACACGCGTTATAAACGGGGCGGAATCGCAGATATATCATATATACATGATTCTTAAGAAGTAGTCTCTCAACTTTTTGAATTTTTGTTATAAAACTGGTTTATTTTTACCAGATATATTATCACCCTATACGCAAGGCAGATCTCACTCCTACCATTATTTTGTTGGCACTTTCATGCACCTACTGTGTGTGTATATGTATGTTTAATATATATTTTATATATGTATGTAATGCGTACATACATGCATAACAAGAAAGTGATACTTTCTTCTTTTTGCAAGTATTTTCGGCAATTCGTTCTTTTTATATTTTGATTGATGAGTATTCACTGGAAATCTTTTAGCGACTTAGTATTACGAACTCTATAAATAATTCATTTTAAAAGTCATGCATCAGTGTTAGGCCGTCTTTTTCTTATGGTAAAAACGACGCCTCAATTGCAAAAACAACGTTACAATATAAAAGGACAATTTAGTCAAATGCTAAAAATACGCATGACTAAAAAACCAAAAAACAAGCGCCAACCAAGCATCAACCAAGCGCCAAGCGCCAACCAAGCATCAACCAAGCGCCAAGCGCCAACCAAACATCAACCAAGCGCAAAGCACCAAGCGCCAAGCGCCAACCAAGCATCAACCAAGCGCCAAACACCGATTTTTTTCCTATAAATAGTTCATTCATTCTCAACTCAAAGGGATCTACAAGAAAACATGGTATCAGAGACTAGAGTATCCGCGACTGATTTATTAGTCTTTGATAATGGACATCAAAGACTGATAATGTTGTCTCTGATATTATCAGAGACTGATTTTCATGCGTATTCTATCCGAGACTAATATTTAGTCACAAATATATATTTCTCCGGTCATAATTTTAGAAGAGACTAATTTTCGATCACAGATGTATTCCCTCCAAAATTGAAAATGGCGCAAATCGTAGGTGACCAATTTTTAGTCTCTGATAGTTGACATCCGGGACTGATTTGGTTGTATCTGATAGTATTCGGGATTGATTTGGTTGCGCATACTATTCGAGACTAATAATTAGTCACATATATATTCCCTCCAAAAATGTAAAAATGACACAAATTTGTAGAGACTAATTTTTGGTCTCCGATTGCGGGCATTCGAGACAGATTTGGTTGTCTCGAATAATATTCGGGACTGATAGTATTCGAGACTAATTTTCAGTCATGGATGTATTCCCTCCAAAATGTAAAATGACACATATCGAAGGAGACCAATTTTTAGTCTCTGATAATTGGCATCCGGGACTGATTTGGTTGTCTCTGATAGTATTCGGGAGTGATTTGGTTGTGTATACTATTCGAGACTAATAATTAGTCACATATATATTCCCTCCAAAAATGTAAAAATGACGCAAATTTGTAGAGATTAATTTTTAGTCTCTGATTGCGGGCATCAGAGACTAAAATCTATTCTTGGAAAATGAGAAAAATCGGAGACTAACAATCAGTCTTCTATACTCTTGCGCAGTGTATTATTGGAGACTGAAATTCAGTCTTGAAAATATTTACGTATCAAAGACTACAAATTAGTCTCCAATAATGTGACGCCAAATTTTTTTTAATATCAAAGACTAAACATTAGTCACTAATACTCTTGGTAAATATGAGAGGTTATCAATCAGTCTACAATGCATTGAGTCATTAATACTATTGTAGCTTTTGATTACTCTATTTTAAAAACACTTGTTCCTAGCAACAAGTTCACTTACAAATGTTTGGAAGGAAAAAAAAGAATACGAAAACACTTATTTACAAAAATTAATACCTTAAAAAGTAAACGCAAAATTAATGAAATTTTAAAATAGCTTCCAAGCAGATATGCTTTTGTTATTTTGCGGAAAAAGTTACAGATTTTGGGACTTGTATATCGATGTAATAAGTTTAAAAAAAATTAATCAGATTAATCACAATTCACAATTCAAGGTCAAGCCACTATAACAAATAATGACAATAGTCACAATTTTTCTTTTCGATAATAGCCGCGACAAGTTGTGGCTATTTAACCGCGAAAATTTGAGCTTTAGCCACAACAATAGTGGTTGTTTCAAAATTTCACATTTTAAAAGGCGGAATTTTATACCGCCTAAATTTAGTTTTTAGACTGGTATAGCGGGACATTGTTGCGGCTATGCAGTAGTCTAAGTTAAAATCGATTAAACCACGCTACTCTCATTCTTCCGTCTGTCATCTCTCTGTTTCTCTCCCTCTGAAATTCAACCCTAAATCTCCAGACCACCCAAACCACCACAACCCCCAAATCTCCTCGACCCTAAATCTCCAGACCACCCAAACCACCACAACCCCAAATCTCCTCCTTAATACGATGATCCCCCAATTCACCACCCCTAAATCTCGTTCTCACTCTATCTACATCAAATTTCGACCACCCATAAATCCCTCGAAACACCTATCGCTCAAACCCGCCGTCACTCCAAGCGTCCGCCTCCGCCGCCAACCCACCGTCTGCTCAGACAAGGTAATTTCTTTCTTTCTCTCTCATTTTCTTTCTCGTCTATGCTAAATCTCTCTCTCTCTCTCTCTCTCTCCGATTGACTTAGGTTTCTAGGGTTTCAATACACCACCAAGACATAGCCAGGTCGCCACCATCGCCTCTGGCATCGTCTACTCTCCTCACGCCATGGTACGTTTTCTCTGCCTCTACATTTCTGCGTGTGTGTTTTTGTGCGTGTGTGTTTTTTTTTTTGCGTGTTCAATGTGCGTGTGTGTTTCTGTGTGGATATTTGAGTGAGTGAGAGTGAGTGTTTGTGTGTGGAAGTTTGAGTGTGTTTGTGTGTGGGAGTTTGAGTGTGTGTTTGTGTTTGCGTGTGATTCTGGGTTTTAACCCTGTTTATATGTATAGTGAGAGATGGCTGAGGAGAAGTTGGAGCATTGTCTTGGTAACTCTAAGCTTTCACTTATTACAAGTTGCTGATATTTGAATATGTTTTGGCAGCTGAGTTTTTTCCGGATAGATCAGAAGTGCAATGTCTACACAGATGGCAAAAAGTGCTTAATCCTGATAGCCAAGTCGTTACCTGGTTGCATAGGGAAACAATGTAGAGAGAGGTAACCATTTTCAAGCACTAATTTATTTTTTTTCATTTTGACAATCATATTTATCGGCAATATTCGACATTAATGATGTCTTGTGTTGAATATTGATCCTTACCTTTTTGTACTTTCTGGTAGTTAATTAATTTGTGTTTTGTGTGAGTGTTCTGTGTATATGAGAATGAGAGGGAGTGTGAAGTTGTGTGTGTGTGTGTGAGATAGTGTTGTGTGTGTGTGTGTGTGTGTGTGTGTGTGTGTGTTTTGTGTGTGAGTATTATGCGTGTTGAGTGTTATGTGTGTGTATTTGAATATGTGTGTGTGTCTCTGTGTAAGATTGTAATCAGTATGGGTGTTTGAGTGTGTGTATCTGTTTGAATATAAGCAGAGATGCATTAGCAAAAATTGTTTATACAAAATTGTTTGATTGGTAAGGCCAGATAAGTGAATACAATTTCCATGAAGAGTGACATTGGTTTAATTTAATAATGCTGAAATTTGGTTTGCCCAGGCTTGTGAACAAGATCAATAACTCTATCGGTCAAGATCCCAATTCGAAGAACTTGATTTGGGTTCTGGATATTTATGGATTTGAGAGTTTCAAGACAAACAGGTGCTTACTGGTATGCCTAGTGTTTTTTGGTTTTAGAGGCGTTAAAATACTGTTAAGAGATGAGTTCAGTCTCCATATTTCATGTTCACGAAATGCTTAATTAGGGGTCATAATTCCTGCAATGTTTACCAAGTAAGAAAACAAAGTAAAATGGATTACAAATATGGCCCTATCTTTAGTTATACTTGACTCATATCATAAAATTCCCCCAAGGAGCACTTATCTGACAGCTTCCCATGAAATACATTGCCAAATTTAATAACAGCCACACCGCTAATGCAGGACTTAAGTCAATTATGTTGAGCATACGCATTGCTAGAGGACTAGGTTTACTAGTGCCAAATAGCTCCCTGGAAGTGTGACCCATAAAAACATCTTTAATGTGAACCTCCTTGATAAATAAAAATAGGGTCCTTGTTTGTTTCATTTGGTGCCAATAAAACACGAGTGATAAAATTTCTTGTTAGAGCTCTTCACTTTTTGTCTGGTTTGTTACCCGCTGATTCATTACGTTGGTAATAATGATGGTGTGTATTTTAAGTTTTCATTTTCCTGATGCTTATATTTGTGAATTTGTTTTACTCTGCAGCTTTGAACAATTTTGCATCAATTTGACCAATGAAAAACTACAGCAGCATTTTAACCAGGTTGGATTGAGATCTGCAGTGCTTTGTTTTTCTGTATATTGAAACGAATCAACTTACGAATCGTGTACTGTTTGACAGCATGTTTTTAAGATGGAACAAGAAGAATATACAAAAGAAGAAATTGACTGGAGTTATATTGAGTTCATAGATACGATCAGCATGTAGCTACGAAAGCTATTACGAGGAAGCTTATTTTAGATTCTTTATGTACTCTGATTTTTTTAGAAACTGAAAAATTACTCTTGTATACATAAATGCTTGTCTTAGAAGCATTATATTTAGAGCTAAAAATTAGTCTCCAAAGCACCATGACGAGACTAAATAAAAAGTCACAGATGCCACTGTATTGGAGACTGCAAATCAATATCGAAAGCTCTACATCAAAGACATAGCAAGAAATGGAATAGTGACTAAACATCGGTCCCTAAATTACGAAATCTGAGACTAAAAATCAGTTCGTAAATTAGTTTATCCGAGACTAAAAATCCATTTTAAAAGACTAATAATCAGTCACATTATTCGAGACTAACAATCAGTCACGTTATCCGAGACTAATAATCGTGTTATCCGGGACTAACAGTCAGTCTTAAAAAGACTTATTTGTGACTAAATACGAGTTCTCAACTGACCTTATTAAGGACTGAAAAATGTAGTATCTAAGACTAGTTATTTGTCATGAATATTGCGGGGTATCCGAGATTGACTTTTAGTCCTTGATAGTAGCATTCGCCACTAGGTATCCGAGACTAGCCTAGGAGACTGAAAATCAATCTCGGATACTCATCCGAGACTGTTTGTCAAGTATCGGAGACTAAATAATCCTCTGAACTTTCAGTTTTTCTTTCAACCCCAGAATTCTCGAGCCAAATACTCTCCCAACTTCAAAATTATCCCGGATCACAAACAAAGACCGAGAGCCACCTCTCGACGGGAGGAACAAAAACAAAAATCTAATAATCCACTCACATAGCAAACACATCTGGCCCTGAACTACGTCATGACCTGATCCCGCAAAGCGGGTACGTAAGCAGCTCACGAAGAGCACGGTCACACCCCCCATTCAACCCCCATGCGAGCTCGACCTCCTGATGAGCTCAACCTCCAGGCGAGCCCGACCACCAGGCGAGCTAGACCCCCCAGGCGAGCTCAACATCCAGGTGTCACGACCCGCAGGACACCCGTCGTCCTCGGAACGCGACCTTTCCCATAACATTATCATAAACCATTTATGTTTTCAAATGAAATGAACATAAAACATTTTCAAACGTCATTTACAAAACGTTTATTAAACAAATAGCGGAAATAAAATTAATTTACATATAAGGAATAACAAGGGTTCCTAGAGCTAGTCCGCTAAAAACTGGTAAAATTTTTCGCTTTTAGAAGAGTTACAAAAATGCGGACTACCCTAGCTTGCTATCCATAAGCACAGGCCCATAATCGTGCTAACCGAGTTTCAAAACGTAAAAAGAGGTTCGGGCCGATTATCTAAACGTTATGATATAATAAAAGTTCTTTCAAAGCTATATAAAACTTTCACGAGCATATAAGCTCGGTTTTCAAAAACCTGATACCCATTTCCCAAAAAGACATTTTCTATGCCACAGGTCGTCATGAGATCTACCTTGACTAGCACTCCTGCTTCGCCTGAGCTTTTCCTTTATCTACAAGGAGAGGGATTTAAGGGGTGAGTCACACCGACTCAGTAAGCAGGATATCTAACCTAGCACTACATGAGATGCATGGTTGCAGATGATAAAATGCAGATGACAGCAGGTGATAGATTCAGAAGAATAAAGAAGTTCCATCATACAATCAGGATAACAAAAATATCATTCAATCAACATAGACATATTCAGTTTTAGAACCCCGTTCTAAAACAATCAAACACATAATCATATAGGAATCCGGCTAACAACCGTCTTCCTAGAAACTCATCCATCTCGCTCATACCGGCGCCTTACATCAGTGGACTGGCCAATCAACACTTCAGTCCGCAGCCGTTCATGAGAGATGAGTAAACCATTCTGAGAACTTGAGCCTAACCCTCAGAAGGCCGAAGTTTTAACGTCTGGGATCCACTAGCACATGTAGGAGGGCCTTAGCGCGCGTTTGGTAGAGGGAATCAAACCCTCACCAATCCCTGGTCGATCCAGGGTTCATATTTCCTTCAGGACAGGTAAGCCACCCATCGACTTACCTGAAGCCACCCATCGACTTCCCATTAAAGGGCCTTCGGGAATGCCACTCGCTACATTGCCGACAAGAGTTCGTTATGTTTTACAGGAGCTGTCTACAGCCTACCTGTCTATCTTATTACAGGAGGAGATCTTATCGGGATAAAGCCCATCATTAACGTTATTAATTTCACTGTATGGCTCTTTAAGTATTTTACAAGGAGTTGTCGACAGCTGTGAGGCTGGACCTTCTCCTAGAACAGTTCCTCTCGGGATTGAATCCGGAGGACACCGTCTTTCCTCCTCCTGTTGTCCTCTCATCAGGACGAAGGGGTAAAACCTATAGCAGAAGCTCAACATAACTTTAAAGGCTTCAAGGTTCTTAACCCGCTAACCGTTTAACCCTATCATTTTATTATCTTATTAGTTAGTGGCCGAAGCCTTATTCGGTCATCTTGTCTAACTGACGGTTTCTCTTTGTTTTAGGATTAAACGAAGAAACATAAACAATTATTCTACTAGGCACCATTCCCCTTTTTGGCGCCTCAAACTTAAATCCCACTTACCCGGAATAGTTCGTCAGAGAACTCGATGAATTCCGGAGGACACTTTGCTTTACACGCTTCCCGAGACCTTTAGCACGTCCTGGAGCGTCGAGAGAACTAGAATCCGAAATTGAAACTTCGTTAGTTATCGAACTACTTGAAAAGATAATGGTCGTCGTCGGGATTGAATTCGAGTCGGTTCGGAATTCGAGAATTTAATTTATTATTCTCCGGTTTTTTCGGAAATCAAACTTATTCAAGACTCGCGTATGTTCGCATCGAGAATCATACGAAATAAAATCCAATAACATGCTTATGAGTCTCAAATAAATTGATCCGAATAAAAAGTAACCGAGAATTCCAAAGCGAATCAAATCAAATTCTTAAACGTTGTTAAATAAATAATCATAAATTATTTATTTAAATACAAGAATACATTCCACAATCAAATCCAAGAGTATTTAAACGCACTAAGCGATTTAAAAAACTCACGAGTTTATCGAGCTTTAACTACGATAACTCTTTTCTTGGAAATTCCAAATTCCGGCTTCGTTGCCTTCGACTCTGTCGGTTCCCGCTCGTCCGTCTGAATCTGTAATCAAGTCGGGAAATCCGATAACGAGTCAACATTCTTAATTCCAATTCTTATCAATACCAAAACAAGTCACACGGTTGTAACCACACAGTCAAAAATCAACCAAACCAAGCTCACGGCCAACATCAACTCACGGCCAAAATCACATTTCAAACCAAACGATTTCAAATTCATCACAAATCATCATCATGGCCTCAGATAATATCAATTGAAAATCCATTCCAAATCTGAAATACTCAAACGGCCATAACAGAAATCAAACACACGGCCAAGTAAATCACACGGCCAAACAACAAAACCCAACCAAACGATTTCAAACTCAAACCTCCAAATCAAAGTTTCAACATCGAGAATCAAGTTCAACCAACAACTTATCACCCTCAATTCCTCAAAAATCATCATCAAACTCGAAATCCCCAAATCAATCCTTATAAACCCTAACTTGAATTCAATTTGGGTAAAAGGAATTTCACCTCGTTTCTGGAGGAATTGAACTCTCCGGTGCTCTTCCACTTGTTCTCCGGTGTCTCTTCGTCGGCGGCGCGCTCAGCGGCGGTCGCGCACGGCGGCGCTCGATCTTGATGGCGCGCGCGAGGAAGAGGAGAGGACGAAGGAAGGAGAAGAAGAACGAAGATGAGTGAGGGTGGTGATGGGGCTGAGCGGCCGAGAGAAAGACTTGGGTGGTCGGGGTTTTTTTTTCTTTTTTTTTTTCCTTGTCGCTCTTTCTTCCTGAGCGTAACTTTTCTGGACTCTCTTTTTTTTTTTTTGTTGCTCGTGATGGTTGTTGAATGAAGAATGAGGATAAGTGAGGATTTTCCTTTCCTTTTGTGGGTTATATCCTTTCCACGTGTAAATGAGATGAGGCCTAGAAGTTTCTTTGCTTAACTTCTCTTGGCCGTGTATGCATTAGAGTTGTTTAAAAAAAAAGTCCGGGATAAGAATTCCCTTTTCTTATTCCATTTTTTTTCCCTATGCTGATGAGTTGTTGTGACAATGTCATAGCCTTGATGGCTACGCAAACAAACTCCCAAACATTTTTCCTTCAGTTGCAATGAAGTCCTGAAAAATTTGTTCATTTTCATATAATTATTTAATTAAATCCATAACCGGATGGATTATAATTATATGATTCAAATCGAGAATTTTCTCGTTCGTTCTCAAGCACTTAACTTTATTCCAACATTCATGCTTTCAAAAATCTCTTTCCTTATATGCGGATTATCAAAACTCACCATTTCCTTATTGTGAATTCTTATAATTCATTCAACACGGAGAGAGAAGAAGATTTCCTTTATTTATTTATAAGAGGAAATTTTTACAGAAGCTGACGTGCACAAAAGTCGAGTCTCACACCAGGCAGGCTCGACCTCCAGCAGGGTCGACCTCCAGGCGAGCTCGACCCCCAGGCGACCTCGATCCCCCAGGCGAGCTCGACCTCCAGGCAGGCTCGACCTCCAAGCCAGGTCCGACCTCCAGGCGAGCTCGATCCCCCAGGCGAGCTCAACCTCCAGGCAGGATCGACCTCCGGACGAGCTCGACCTCCACGCAGGCTCGACCTCCAGCCAAGCTCAACCTCCAGGCGAGCCCGACCACCAGGCGAGCTAGACCCCCCAGGCGAGCTCAACATCCAGGCAGGCTCGACCTCCAGCAAGGTCGACCTCCAGGCGAGCTCGACCCCCAGGCGAGCTCAACCTCCAGGCAGGCTCGACCTCCAGCCAGGGTCGACCTCCAGGCAGGGTCGACCTCCAGGCGAGCTCGATCCCCCAGCCAGGGTCGACCTCCAGGCTGGCTCGACCTCCAGCCAGGGTCGACCTCCAAGCCAGGCCCGACCTCCAGGCGAGCTCGATCCCCCAGGCGAGCTCAACCTCCAGGCAGGATCGACCTCCGGACGAGCTCGACCTCCACGCAGGCTCGACCTCCAGCCAGGGTCGACCTCCAAGCGAGCTCGACCTCCAGGCGAGCTCGACCTCCAGGCAAGCTCAACCCCCCTGGCGAGCTCAACATCCAGGCAGGCTCGACCTCCAGCAGGGTGACCTCCAGGCGAGCTCGACCCCCAGGCGAGCTCAACCTCTAGGCAGGCTCGACCTCCAGCCAGGGTCGACCTCCAGACGAGCTCGACCTCCAGTCAGGGTCGACCTCCAGGCCAGACTCGACCTCCAGGCGAACTCGACCTCCAGGCAGGCTTGACCTCCAGCCAGGGTCGACCTCCAGGCGAGCTCGACCTCCAGGCAGGCTCGACCTCCAGGCCAGGAATCAAAGACGAAGAACGCATTCCCGACGGAGAAGAAGGGAAAGCATTATTTCCCTCTTTGCGATTCTAAGATCCTCTGAAGCTCTTGGACGCTTTGGGCTTTGTCCCGAACTTCCTTGAGCCCTTTGGACTCTCGAAAAGTAATTTGGGCCGATCCAATACTAAGCACGTGATTATTTCAGGCACACCACGTGTCCTCAAATGTTAAATCCAAAAAACGGCTTAACAATTAGTAAGAGTGAGCTCATCGTAATGCATTTTATATTAGCGCAATAATTGTCATGTGGCTGCATCTAATAGTTTAGAATGGTGAATGCTTGATTAGTAGCTCTCATTCCACTTTCTTAAGAAATGATTAAAATACCAATCAGTTGATGGTTTCAATTTACGAAAATACTGATTGTCAGATTAAAATTTAGAGAAATATCGAAGAAATTACTTGCCAAAATTCATTTGTAGATAGATATTGTAAAGCCAAATTTACGAAAAAACACTACATACATAATTAATATGATAAGAAAAAAAATATGAAAAATCCCTATATACTTCAAAATCATATATGTCAGTAGAATTTTTTTAAGCTAATTGTCTAATGACTAAATTATTTGATTCTTTTAGTAAAATACAATTCAGCAATCGGTTCTTAATTCTAGTTAAAACTTAAAAGTTGATTAAAACGAATTGCAAGACGAGCACCACTCAAAGTGAAAGTATACCGAAACAGTAATTCAACTATCTAGGGCAGCCGAATCAAAGTTGAAATTGATTATATGACAAACACAACACAATTATCCCAATTCGATACTAAAAAAATAGTAGTAATTAATAAGGATGTTCAAAAAAACCGAAAAGTGATAAATTGGACAGGATAACCGGTTTTTTAAACCGTCAATCCGATTTAAAATAGTTTTTATGTAATCCATTTCGGTCCAATTTTTGGATTGGTCTGATCCGATTTGGAAATTTTAAACCACAATTTAGACCGGAGTGATCTTAATTTTTTAAAGGTTTTTTTAATTTTTTTAATTCTAAGATATTTTAATGAACTAATTTGAGTTGAACATATTATTATATATTAATGTCAATATTATTTTATGTTATTTTTTGCTATTTTTAATTAAATTTGTAAAAAAAATGTTAAAAAATATTAAAACGGTTTAAAGCGATCAACACCCATCCGGACTAGTCTAAAACGGTTTGATCCAATTCAGCTTGTTTTCTTAAACAGTCCGAGCCTAAATTTTTTCAAATTGTTTAAAACGATCCGGTTCAGTTTTAAGGTCAATTTTAGACCGGGCTGAACTGTACACCCTTGATATTATCTGGAGTCTCGAGTTGTCCCATTCAGAATTTTACCAAACGAAAAACAGGATCCCATAATTCATATTTCATGGTACTAAATAACGTGTACCAATGATTAAAAAAAAAAAGGTGTGCCAACCTGTTTTTTTTAATGAAATAAATACTTAAAAAAGATCACGTGTTTCACGGTTGAGAAAGACATGACCGTCTGTCTATTCATTGTCGTTATATTTATTTTCCTGACGCCCAAAAATAGTTGGGCTTCGATACATCTTTTACTCGTGTAGGATTTATATGACTGTCAAATAGAAGTACATACAAGCATAACAGCCGCAATTATGAAAATATGTAAAAGAAATCAAAGGATACAAAAACTGAATCCCCAAATGCCAGCATTCAGATGTGTCAAGGGCTATTGAACAAGGCTCGTTTCCAATTTAGTATATTGTGATTACTCTTCGAGCCAAAACCAGAACTCAGTACTCGCTCACAGTGCTCTTAAGATTCTCTACTTCTGTAATCAAATTATCAACCAACATTACACACATATACTTGATATACTTTACAGAGAACATTGCGGTCGATACAAACTATATCGAAACAGAAAACAATACAATGAAGACTGATGAAAGAAAGCATCAAGCTAATAAACATGGTTGTAAAAGAAAATGAGCGCTTATTGTCAACTTGATAAGGGTTCAAAGCTCAATCCATATGGAATACTATTCAGGTTATCATTGCAATGAATTACATTTGTGGAGCAAAAGCTATATGCGGAACTAAATTCTGATTGAATTCGGGTTAGTTAACTATCGCGAGCACTAGGTTAATTCCTACCTCTTTTCCCATCAAAGAAGATTCAGTTGCACTTACACTGCCAATCTAATAAGCTTAACACATCACCAAAAATAAAACATTTTATTACACAAATTTTTCATCCATTTTTCATCCAAATATGTATTCTCTCTTAAGCAGCAATAAAGGATGACCATTTTCTTAGCTAAAGAAACAGAAAAATGTAACTCCTTGCTTCCCTTATAAGCTATATATTACATGACCAAGTTTCGCATTGCATTTCCAAAAACTTGCACATATATATTAGACCTTCGTGTGAATTTGGTACCAGAGGAAAGGAGATACCGGAGAAAGTAATATTTACTAATTTCAAAAACAATTTTTTTTTTTAATTTATTCAACTATCCATGAGTACGACAACATTGCATCCTCTAGCATTAGTTTACTGAGCATATTTCAAGTTGGGGTCGATTTCAACCTGCTCACAAAAAGACAACTCAAAAAGCTTTTCCTTTTTCCATTTTTTTACTGTCACAAAATACCAATGGACAATAATCTACCTGTAAAGTAGAAAATCACGAGTCTTAAAAAATCTCCCCAATTCGAACCACCAATTCACTCAATCTATTATTTCTTCTATCACCACAACCATGTCCTTCAAGTTTCATTAGAGTAGGCAAAATCCAAGAGTTTTCACGCATAATCCAGGTGAAACTAAATTCAATAAATAATGTAATAATTTTGTAATGTAACAACATAGCATAAACACATCTCTAATACATGACTAATTGGTGTAATAAAATCCAACACAGAAGTGGCAATCTTGTTTGTCCTTAATTGCAAACCAAACACTCAACAAACCCAAAAATCAAGACCCTGAATCTACCTTATTCCAATTTCAATCATGTTTATCACTTCCAATTACCAAACCCTAAAATACATTTCCCCTTTCCAGGCCGAATTCCAATCCCTAAAATGACAAATCGACGCAAATCAATTCCATTTCGGGAGAAAAACAAATCGGACTTACAGAGAATCGTGATTTTTTGAGCAACAGCCCTCATCGCCGCCATGGGCGTGGCCGTGATCTTCGCTCTCCTGATCGCTGTCGTCCTCGTCGAACGATTTCTGCTTGTGGAAGATACAGCACTTCTTGGAGCTCTTCTTCTGCATGAACTCGTTGTCAACGGTGCCTTCCTTCCACGTCACCTGCTTCTTCTTCCGATTCAGCCTCAAAGTCAAGGTCTGAGGCTGCTGGCTCCGGGAAGACGACGCTTCTTCGAGAGATTCCACCGTCACGGTCGTCGTCACCGACGTGGAGGGCGCGCCGGTGGCTGCTCTCGCGGTGGCGGTCGGAGGTCTGGCCATGGCGGACTTGATTGGATTAGGTTCGCAAGTTCTCGATGAAATGTTAATACTCACCGCGTTGTGAATCTTTCTTCTCACCGCGTTGTGAATCTTCGAGCCAGTATTTGAGAGAGAATTTCTAAAGTCTTGCGGATAATAACTCAAATCAACGCTTTGAGAGGAAAATTAAGAAACGTCTCGCGGATAATGAATACAAGTCTTTATTCTTCAGAATTGTTTGTGGAAACTGGAAACTTCTAGAGGTATCTCCTTATAAAAACATATTCTGGTAATAACTCTTTTATCATTCTTATTCCGTTACTATTTTAATATGTATAATTTTTTTTCTTTCCTTGTTATATACATTGTTTTTATTCTTTATTATTATTTTTTACTCATTATAAGTTTAATTTAAATTTTTCCTTCTTAGTTTATATTTTAAATTAATCAACGTTAAAGTCATCCAAAAACTAAAAATAATTTATCTATGAAATATTTGAAAATTCTAGAAATTTTGTGTTTGGTAGTTAATTCAAAAAATTTTTGTTTTCTATTTTTTAATTTTTGTAGTTGTACTGAAAAATTATTTTGCAGTTGTTTTAAAAAAGCTGTTTGGTACAGTTTTCATTTTTGTTTTTGAGAAATTGAAAAAACTGAAAAAAGTGTTTGGTACAGTTTTCATTTTTGTTTTTGAAAAAATGAAAAGAGAAGATGAGGAGAAGGAGAGAATTTTTTTTTTTTTTTTTTTTTTTCAAAAACACTTTTTATTTGTTTTCAGTTTTCTTTACTCTTTTACAAAACAACTTCAAAATTTTTTGAATTTTTTTTCCAAAAACTTAAACCAAACATAACTTTCACTTTTTGTTTTCAATTTTTTCCACTCAAAAACTGTTTTTGAGATGAATACCAAACACGACCAAGGACCACAATCAAACTAAATATTTGTGGAATTTCTCCATATTATTTCCATGGTATTTTGATCTTCAACCAATTTCACATACGGCCTCTCGGCCCGCCCAAATCTTTTATTTTATTCATTAAGAAAGCACACCATGTCTGAGCGTGTGTACTACTACTGCCGCGTCGCGCTGGAATGCCTGGTTCGCCTCCCCAGAAGGCACCACGACGTCCTCTCCGCCGTGTCGAAGCCCATAAAATCCTTCCTCTCCTCGCCGGAGTTCTCGGAGACACAGCTCTGCCTCCGCCTCCACTCCCCTTTCAAAAACGACGCCGCCGAGCTCTTCGTCGTCCTTCGCCGTCGTGTCCGTGGGTCACAGCATCTACCTCATCGGCGGCGACTCCTCCAACCCCCCAAATCCCCTTCCTCCGAGGTGTGGGTCCCGAGGCCCCGCCACACTTGCCGCGCAGTCCCATACCCACCGGAGACGCGGAGCTGGGCGTCTCGGAGAAGCGAATCGAAAGCTGTTTTCGGTGGCGGTCTGGTAATGGGAGAGAGGCTGGTTGTGCTGAGCTCGGAGGCCACGGAGGATGAAGAACGGGGAAACAAGGTGTTTGATTTCGAGGTTTGGTGCAGCTTAGACTTATTGACTTTGTTACAGTCTAGTACATGAAGGAGAATTTTGTAGTTATGTATACTCAAGATGATTGCAATTCAATAATCAGAGGGGTAATGTTTTGGGTAAATTAGCCAACTAGTCAATATTAAATTTGAGTTTTGTTAAATAGTAAAAAAAAAATTTAATTTTGTAAAACGGTCATTAACATAAGAGTTGCGGAGGAGCAAAATATCCAAAATACCTTTTATTAAACATTTCATAATTAAAATAAAAAATTAGACATTAAATCAGTTGATCATAATCACATTTAACGACACTTCTTATCTCTCTTAGTCTCTCTCATAAGTCCAGATTGACGAAACAAATTCTCTAGACAATCTTTCATGCATGCCAAAAACACCATTGACGAACCGGACTAAAAATTCAATTATTTAGCAAAATAGCCAAATCAAACCTTTAACGTTGCTAAATAGTCAAGGTTTTGTAAATACTAAGTAAATAGCCAGATATCATTTAAGACACATCTGCATTTACTAAAAAGCCCAGGCTTTCCCGCCCATAAGCACACGGTTGACTTTAAAAAAAAATTAAAAGAGGTAACGTGTAAACGAGAATCGAGGAATAATAACTGCAATTAATTGCCGATTATCTCTCCACCAATATTCAATCTGCCATTAAGAAAAAATCTATCTCAAAAATATTTTCAAAACATCTCCTCTCTCCGACGAACAGGAACTCCATTGGCGACAACCGACGAACTGGAACGATATTTCAGACCACCTCCTCTCTCCGGCTCTAACAGGTATGCATGTGTGATTTTTTGGCAATTGGAACTCTTATTTACTAATATTCAACCTCGATTTACATATTAAACTATGAAAAAATTGTTCTTTTTTGGAATCGATTATGAAAATATACGGTATTGAACATTCATCTCCCTATGTATTATGAGTCCGTGCATTATTGGTCTATAATCCTAACATTTACACATAACCCTATTCATGACAACGAAATTCGGGGGAACCGACTATTGTGATTTAAAAACATAATGCATGTTCTTCAGTGATTACAATGTTTATTGTAAATCCTTTTGAATGTTTAAATATTGTTGGAACGGGTTTGATGTATAAATCTTGATGTGTTATATCTATATCTTGATGCGCAGTAAAATGAAATCATGTATCAGTGTGTTAGTTTTCCCGATATACCATTGTGAATGTGTTTAGAAAATTGGGTGTTTGGATGTTAGAAGAAAAAATTGGAGTCGACATATTTAGCAGTAAATCTGAGTAAATATTGGATAGTCTAAGTTATTTGGACCAAATATCTTTTTACACACATTTACTGTTGAGTTTGAATGTTAGAAGAAAATAATAGTAGTCGACATATTTTGCAGTAAATCTGAGTAAATATTGGATTGTCTAAGTTTTTTGGATCAACTATTTATTTATACATATTTACTGTTGAGTTTGGATGTTAGAAGAAAATAATAGTAGTCGACATATTTTGCAGTAAATCTGAGTAAATATCACAGAGTCTAAGTTTTTTTTACCTTTTCTTTATTTACACATATTTACATCTCAAGAAGAACGACGAACCAGTTGCAGTGAAGTTTGCCATCAATGAGAGACCAAAATGCGTTATAAAGAAACCAACAATGCTACATTCACCATATGTCACGAAGAAGAAAGTAACAAAGCAGGTTGGTTAGAATCCAAGCAGCCAGCCTAGTTTCTCACTCAACATCGACGATGTCTAAACCGTTTATCTTGCTTTTTTAATTCACCATCAGGATTTCAAAATTTATTCTATTACTTAATGATGTGTATTTTGAGATTTATGTTTGCTAACTCTTTTGGTACTTTGGATTTTTCATTAATCCAAAGAAACATATATATGAGTAAACTTTGTCATTACTAAGACCTATATATTTTGATGTTATTAGTTAAACTGAAACATGACTTATGTAAATCTGGGTAAATAACCTATCAACGCAAATGTAAATGAACACTCAACCAACATTATTTACATTAGTTTACTGATCCCTACAGAAATCAAGAATGTAATATAAATCTGGACGAAAAATATAAGAAATAATATATAAAAAGAAACAAAAAAATTACAACTGCCACGTCCATTTAGTTCCTAAAATAAAGGGGTCATTAATAGACTAAATCTTGTTCACACTTATATCAGGAAATACAATTCCAAAAATTTCGGGAATAAATTTCATCCGAAAATTCAAATTAGTAATTCAAAATTCAAACGCTCATGGGAAATTTTCGGAAATAAAAAAACCTATTATTGGGCCACGTCATCGGAATGGCTATTTACTTAGTATTTACAAAACCTTGGCTATTTAGCAATTTTAAAGGTTTGAGTTCGCTATTTTGCTAAATTACCCCTAAAAATTTAGTAGTATTGTTAATACTTGTAAATTTCAGTAAAATAATGGTTAATTTCAGTAAATAACATATATTATGCGTCAAATTAACCAAAATAAACATATGGCTGGCTACGGAAAAAAAAATCTCAGATTCAACAAAAAATGTGTCAAATGAACTAAAATAAATAATAAATAAAATATATTATATATCAAATTAACCAAAATAAACCAATGACGGCTTACGAAAAAATGAGATCTCAGATATCAAATCAATACACAAATCTAAAAACCTATAATCTTCAATCTAATTCAATTTCAGATGTTCGGATTCAAAACAATAACATCAACGAAAAAACCCTAATCTTAATCGAATGTTGGTTATACGGTGAAATTTATCAAACGTTGGTCATATGGTAAAATTTATGTTTCGTAGCGACTATATAGCCAAAATGCCTCTAATATTAATCGATATACCATTCAATAACATTTACAACCTTAAACTTGAAAAATACTCTATAAATCAAAACGGAAAAAAAAATCTAAAACACCAAACAAAATGAACACACATGGTGGTGATGGTCTTTGGGTGGTTCTGAAAGGGTATGGTTTGGAGGTTTACCTGTTTTTATGTGTTTCTAGTGTTTTAAATGTTGTTTTACTTTATTTATTTCTGCGTGGTATTTCTGCTTTTGTTTTCATTGGAGTCGGAATTGCCGTCGTCCACCATCTCGCTTGAGGAAATCTGTTAGACTTTTGCCTATACTGCTTGAAGACCTCTCTTCAATACGATCATTAGACCGCGGTTGGTTGGATCTGTCCACCTTCTTTAAAGGGTTTTCTGAAAAAGCTTGATTGCTCTATTTTTATTGCACAATTTGTGCATAAATTGTGCTATTACTTGAATTTGGCGTTAGCGATAAATCTTTTTCTAATCTAGATAATTTTTATTTGTTGTTTCAAGAAGGTTTGTTGCTGTATCTGCAGATGCTATACTCATTATCTAATAGATTGGTTCCAAACCATTTTTCTAAAAAAAAAAAGTACACACATGACGCGTATATGTTATTATTATTTACACAAAAAAAAAATGTATGACAAAGATATTATTCCTCTATTTTGTTTGATTCTTCTCTCATTAATTGGTCAACAAACAAATCATATTTAATGCCTCAATTCCCAGTTCCCACAATTAATTTGTACAAGCGTCAAATAAAATTAAGAGTGCAATACTATCGTTATTTTTTTTTAATAAACGGATTTTTCATTAAAATTGGGTAAAAAACCTATCAATACAGGAGAATAACACCTTAGTACATGGAACACCAAGACCTAAGTCGAAGTGAATCTAACACTAAGATCCGGTAAAAGTACGATATGTGCATACTTCCGACAACGGGAAGAATTACAAGCGCAATAGAGTACACACGAGGTTCGTTCAAAAACCCAAAGATTGGCGGTGGAAAAATTCAATCAACCTCGGTCCGATGGCCACGAAGAAGATGGCTCTTCAATATGCATAGATCAAAACCTAACAGGAAATCCACTACGGGTAAGGTGACTACGGCTAATCCGGCTCCAAAACAAGTCAAAAAAACCAAAACACAACAATTAAAAGACAGGTTCACTACAATATACCAAAAATAAAATCAACTGAAGTAAACATAAAAGAAACGCCCAAAAACTGAGAACTCATCCTCACCCAACGCTCCAATCTCGCCCAAGAAAACAGCCTCACTGCCGCCGATTCTGGGAGGGAAGACGTCGGGTAAAAATCTCACCCACGAGGACCCGATCTTCGCCGAATAAATCCCGACTCCGAGGATGACGAGCCACGCCGAGGCAAAGCCGCCGAAACCGAGAAGAGAGAACTGAGCTCCCACCGACGCTGCGAGAGGAGGACGGCGCCGGGATAATATCTCTACCGAGGTCGCTCTCCGCCGTAGCCGGGATCGGTGCCGAGAAGAGAAGCCAACGAGTGGAAAGAGTTTCGGATGGTTTTAGGAAAAAAAATAGGGCTAAAAAAAATTGAAACGGGAAGGAGAAGGACCACCAGCGTTGTCTCCCCTAGCGTTGCCTCCCCCCCGGGCTGGAGCCACACCAGGCGCCCAGATCCCAAGAGGGAGAAGAGCTTCGGCGCTGTTAAAAAACTAGGGTGTTTTTAGTTTGAGTTTAGAGAGAGAGAAAAGATTTGGTTGGCATCATTGTACTATCGTTATCTTCTTAAGGGCATATTTGACAAGTTAAATTCACTAAGAGAAATTTCATTTTGCAGACTTAAAACTTATCAAAATATCAAGACTAAACCCATTAGTATAATAATATCCGAAATTTGACTTTTGGACACTTTTCGGACAAAAATACCCCTTAAATAGAACCTTCCCAAAAACGATATGCGAAACCCCCAAAATCAAAGTGGGATTTGGTGTGGCTCATATTTTACAAGAGCTGAACACATACCCAAATTTCTAAAAAAAATAAAAAAAATCGGGGTGTTGCCCCGAACCCCACGAGCTTAGCGGTGAGCTTGACCACCGAAAGTTCTAAAACTAGCACAACCAATTCGAATATGACAAGACTTGTTATGAAGAGCGAGAGAGAGAGATAAAGAGGGTTTGAAATGAGAGAGAAAGAGTGGTTATTTGAATTTCAAGGGTATTTTTATCCGAAAAGTGTCCAAAATTCCAATTTCGAATATTATTAAACTAATGAGTCTAATCTTGATATTTTGATAATTGCTAGATCTACAAAATGAAATTTCTCTTTCACTAAACAGGTCTATTAACTTTTAAATATGACGAATAGGTCCTATGCATAGCTAGTGTTGGCGAACGAATAACCCTAAAAACCACCATGTCTGAGCCAGAGACTCTGATCCCAAGCCTTCCGAACGACGTCGCTCTCCTCTGCCACGCGTCCCTAGAAGACACCACGGCGTCCTCTCCGCCGTGTCGAAGCCCATAAAATCCCTCTTCTCCTCGCCGGAGTTCTTGGTCCACTACTACAAATTAGCATATTGGGTGCGGAAGGGTATTAGGTGCGACATGTCGCACCTAATAGTCGCACCTAAGCCCATATTAGGTGCGACATGTCGCACCGGATACTCATCCGGATGACTAAAAATTTCGCTAATGTTTAGTGTTATTCGGTGCGACATTGTCGCACCTAATATGAATATGTCGCACCAAATACCTTTAGGTGCGACAAATGTCGCACCCAATGAGTTTTGAAATTAAATTTGTCAGCGAATCCTGCCGAATTTTTTTTGGATCTGGGATTTCATATTGGGTTCGACAATGTCACACCCAATATGAGTATTAGGTGCGACAATATTGGAAGCGACAATGTCGCACCCAATAGGTTTAGGGTTTTAAACCCTGCGTTTCTCCTTTTTCACACATTAACTCACTCTCTCTCTCTCATCTCACAAGGTCTCTCTTTCTCAGCCAGCCCCCGCCGCCGTCCTTCCCCGCTCCGCCGCTGCCGGCCCATCCTGGTACGTCCCCATCTCTCTCTCTCTCTCACCGGCCGTCTCTCACCATCTCACACTGTCTCTCTCTCTCAGCCAGTCCCCGCCGCCGTCCCTCTCCGCTCCGCCGCTGCCGGCCCATCCTGGTACGTCCCCATCTCTCTCTCTCTCTCACCGGCCGTCTCTCACCATCTCACACTGTCTCTCTCTCTCAGCCAGTCCCCGCCGCCGTCCCTCTCCGCTCCGCCGCTGCCGGACCTTCCTGGTACGTCCCCCTCTATTTCTCTCTCTATCTGTCTCACCGGCCATCTCTCACTCTGTCTGTCTCTCCCAGCCTGCCCCGCCGCCGCCTGGACCAGCCCCGCCCCGCCGCCTGGACCAGCCCCGCACCGCCGCCTGGACCAGCCCCCTGCCCGCCCGCCCCACCGCCGCCTGGACCAGCCCCCCGCCCCGCCCCACCGCCGCCTGGACCAGCCCCCGCCCCGCCGCCTGGATCGAACAGCATTCTATTTCTGATTTTGTAATTTTTTTTTAATTTAAAAAACATATTAGGTGCGACATTGACGCAACTGATATGTCGCACCTAAAGGTATGACTATTAGGTGCGACATGTCGCACCTAATGCATTTAGCGACGGCATATTCGGTGCGACTTTGTCGCACCTAATGTCGCACCTAATAAACTATTAGGTGCGACATATGAGGTATTTGGTGCGACAATCGTCGCACCGGATGACGTTTTTTGTCCTAGTGGTCGCCCGCTCCCGCCTCGGCGTCTCCGAGCCACTCCTCTGCCTCTGCCTCCGCTCCCCTTTCAAGAACGCCGAGCCCGAGCTCTTCGTCCTCCACCCCAACCCCGCCCGCCTCGTCCCGCTTTCGGCTCCCCCCGGCGGCCACGTGGAGGGCTCCGCCGTCGCCACCGTGGGTCAAAGCATCTACCTCATCGGCGGCGACGTCTCCGACGTGTGGGTCCTCGACTGCCGTACCGGAATCTGGTCCCGAGGCCCCGCCACACTTGCCCCGCGGTCCCATGCCCACGCGGCGGCCTTCGGCGGGAGGATCGTCCTCCACGGCGGAGCTAATGAGGCGCAGCCGTTCGGGGAGGTGCTGGAGCCGGAGTCGGGGAGGTGGGAGGCGTTGCCGGAACCGAGCGTTCGGCGTTGGGCGGGGCTGAAGCTGGACATGCCAGTGTGGTGGCGAATCGAGAGTTGTTCGCTACCTCTGGCCTCAGATCGGTGTTGATCTGTGTCGATGACGGTGAAGATAAACCTTCATTTGCCATTGTTGATGCTCTGATACCAAGATAAGTTTTGGAAGAAGAAACTACAACAAGATATTTGTTTGGATTGAGAGAGTAAATCACTTCTCTCAGTCTTTCATTAAATTCAACTGAATTGTTCATACAAGTATAAATACAGATCAATACAGCTATGACTAACAGCTTCGTCTAACTAACTTGCCTAACAAACTAACCGCTTCACCAACTTGTCACGTGACTCCATCATCGGCTAGCGTTGGTGACGCGTGTCTGCTGACGTGGTAGACTGTAGTCTATTATTTTTACTTGTGACTAGCCACAAATAGCTAGCCAGCCCAAAAAAATTTCTTCTTTCTTTTGACATAAATCCCATAAAAAAATATATGTTACCTAAAACATATATGTGGTTGGATTTGCTACAGACATATTTATTTCTATATATATGATTCAATCAGTTGATTTTGTGATTTAGTAGCCGATGGAGTTCATCTTCTTCAAAATCTGTATCTCATTCACATTTTAAAGTTACTACTTGATATATGGAAGGAACCAATTACTTCTAACGTACAATATCAAATGGTATGTGGAGCTCTAAATCACACAAGACACAACTCTCGTACAAACTGTGACCGCAATATAATTTGACCCACAAAAATACAAATATTACTAAAAAATATATGTTGCCTTAAAAAATACCAAATAGAAGGTTGTTCGAACGAGAACCAGGATTCCCGGTCTTATTTTAGCCTCCTTTCCATGTCTCCTAATAGAGATAGGTCATATAATCACACATATATATGTTTTAAAGTGAATTAATTAGCTATAGCGAGACACGTATGTTAGAAAATCAATCAGGAAAAATACGAAAAATTCCAAAATAGATAAAAGATCTAGATCACACGAAGAACTGAAGATAACTTGTGCAGGAAGTAATTAAAAACATTTAGACGCCAAGCGACAAATTATAGTTGAGATTATTCCTAAACTATTACCTCCTCAATATTTTTGGACCGAAATTCAATATGTTAAAATTAATCCAAAAGTATGACTTTCTTATATTTATTGGTACAAAACTTCCTAGGTGTGGGGTTCCATCTAAAACCAAGCTTGGTAATTAGAGGAGTAACCCACAAGCTTTATAAAGAGCCCAGGATCGTAATAACTAGTCGATGTGGGACTATCCTTGATACACCCCTTCACGCGCACAGGCACACATTGACACACATGCACTGGAAGCGTTAAGTATATGCCCGATCAGGTAGCCCACAACCGAGAATGGGCCCCGCTCTGATACCATCTTAAATGTGTGAGGTTTCATCTAAAACCAAGCTTGGTAATTAGAGGAGTAACCAACAAGCCTTATAAAGAGCCCAGGATCGTAATACCCAGTCGATGCGGGACTCAAGAGCTAATTATTAAGTTTTTCATCGCATCAACGGGTCTGCACCTTTTTTTAATATTTTTTTTATAACAAATATGGAACCGTATACTGAAAGCTAAACATAGCTCTATTGAATCTTGCTTTAAGGGTAAATGGTTGGACCAACTTATTGATCATAGACCAATAAGAAAAAAAATATAGTTGTAAGTGCATATGAACCTTTATAAAAAAAAAAAAAAATCTATATGAATCATGATGCTTTGCATTTTGGGTTCTAGCTGATTACATGCATATAAGTATATAAGTGCATGATTTTTTTTTTTTTTTGAGAGCATATAAGTGCATGATTAGATGCGGTAAATTTAAAAAAAAAAAAAAATTATAAGTGCATGATTAGATGCGGTAAATTTAAAAAAAAAAAAAAAAATCGTTTAGATTAGAAAAGTAAACACTAAGTTTCAAAATTTTAAAAATATATTTTTGAAATGTAATGACATATAAAATGTAAACAAAATTATAAAAGACGTGTTCCAGGATTTACAGTCCGATATACTTCCATTATGTTAACTAGACAACATCCCCCTTTGATCCGCCCTGGCTTGCAAGGCTCACGGCTTTAAGTTCGGTCTTTGCAACATTTATTTTTTGTGGGAAGTGATACCTAATTGTTTGAATGGAAAAAGAATAATGTTACTCACATAAACAATATAAACATAATGAGAGTAAAATGTAAACAAAATGGGTAGTATTTTTTGTTAATGTCTGAAAATATATCAACACTTAAATCGATTTACGGTTCGGTCTAACGTCGGACCCTATGACCATGCGGTGGTCAAGGGGGAAGATATCTCATAATCACGTCTCCGCCGTGCCGGAAAGAAGTTCCCGTCTGCTCGTCACCTAAAAAAGAGAGAAAGTCGCTTCCGAGCTTGCCGCCTTTGCCATGTCGGAGAGAGGTTTTCGACGGTGTGCCACCTGAAAAAGAGAGAATTGTGAGCTAGAGGGGTGCGGAGGGGGTTCTTCTGTCGCGCAGTCCGAGGGCGCTCAACATTAGTCCAAGTGCTATGTGAGATGGGGGGCCTTAGTCCTCGCTTAGGAATTTAAGAGAGGAAAACTATGAGGTGAGAGAGACAGAATTTTGTTAAGTTGAGAGAAATTTACCTCAACATTTTGAGATTGAAAGTATTTATAGTAAGGTGATGAAAGTTTGGGTAATTCCGTCATTTTTTATGAGATAGGCTAATGAGGCCATTGATGCAGAGGTGGGACGAGACCTACTCATGGGTCATGAGACGTACCCATGAGTCGTGGGACCTACTGGAGGATCATGAAACGTACCCATAAGCCAGGGGGTCTAGAGACGTACCCATGAGTCGTGACACCTAATGGAGGGCCATGAGACGCACCCACGAGTCACGTGACCTGATGACGGGTCATGTGACATACCCATGAGCCATGAGACTTGATGACGGATCATGTGACGTACCTATGAGTCACGAGACCTGCTGATGACGTGGGCATGTGACGTATTATGAGTCACGAAACTTGCTGTGACGTACTCAAGATGTACCATGTAGAAGTGGCACTTTAATTTGTAAACTGTATTTTGTAGTGGTGGCACTGTAAACTGGCTAATTATGAATGATGAGTTGACTACAAATCCTAACTAAAATGTTATTTGGTCAACTATGACATATAGATATACTGCTGTGAAGGAGAAAAATATATTCAATGTGCAAGTCATAATTGCAACTACTAAATGTTTCAACACAAATGTAAAAAATAAAAAGAATTTCAATGATTCAATATATTATTATCTAATTATTTCTAATATTCGTGGCAGCCTGCGAACACCTGTGTAATTCCTTGCATTATTCTTTTTTAAAATAGAAATCTAATATTAATCACTAACGTTCTTGATTAACTATAGACTCTATCGAAGGAGGAAAATCCTCCAACCAAACGAGTTTCTCATCTATGGAAAGAGCGTAAGTTGCTAACTCATAGGCTACCATGTTGGCTTCACTATAGATGTGAGACAACTTTACTCCTGGAAAGTTAGACAATAAACTAGATACAACAGACAAAATGAAACCAAACTCATTCTTGAAAGAAGATTTCCTCTCTAAAGCTTGCACCACCGTCTTAGCATCTGACTCCACAAAGTGGATAGGCAGAAACACGTCCAAAACCCAAGATAAGCCGTAGCGGAGAGCGAGAGCTTCAGCTTCTTTGACCGTGAATTTGCCTGAGAGATTTTGAGCCAATGCAGCCATGACAAGTCCAGTAGAGTTGCGAATAACAGCTCCAACTCCAACAAGATTTTGGAATTGAGGCATCGACGTTGAGCTTGTAGAGGTCGCAACTTGGGGGTACCCATCTTGCTTGGGAGCGGTCCTGTTTGGGGTCATGACCGCTCGGCAAGCTAACAGAAGGCGAGCGTCTGGATTGGGCAGACTGAAATTCAAGAAGAAAATTTGACGTCCACGAAGTAATCTAGTAAGGGTCCTCCGTAATGTATGTATATATAAAAATAAGTATGTATAATCAGATCATTCTTACTGTGAGGGAATATGTGAAATATTGTTGGCTGTAGAGTGCTATGATATTTGAGTATAGCGGAAGTAATGGATATGAACAGGTAGCTGCAATATTTTAGGATTTGGCCGAAGAGTGCTATTGTATTTTATAGTAGCATTTGGAGATGGTCTTGATATAAGATGAAGCATGAAACTTAAGGTTAAACAGTGGGCTTAGTTATGATAGCCCATGAGATTGTTAAATTTTAGTTTAAAAAGTGGGCTTTATTGTGGTAAAGGGTTATTTTAATATTGGCATCAAGCTGTAGAGTTTATTTTAATTATTCGGATAAGTATATTGGTTCTATTATAAGTTTGATTATTAATAGTCATCACTAATCTAATTGGAATATTTTCATTAAAAATTGAATCAAATCGTGTTATTATAAAACAGTTTGTTAAATTATCCTTATGCGCATAGTATCAAACGCTTGGTGTATCCAGCACATAGTATCTCGAAAGCCGGAAGAAAATCAGAGGAAAAAAAACATGAAAACAATAACCCAAAGGATAACATCAAAACGACAAGGAGAAGAAGAAAGAATTGATAACCAAATAAAGCTCACAAAATACGAGCGACAGCGAGACGTGAAGGAGATGAGCGAAGACGATGAAGATCGGTGTTTTAAGCATTTCCATTCAGTATTATTGAGAACTTGGCAGCGAGTTTGCCGTACTGAGGATGTACACTCAACCACGCCTTCACTTAGCGTAGCTCTCACATCTCTATAGTCATAGATGAAAAATATATCAACACAGATTCTCTGTTTTGGTAATCTTGATCCGTAAGTGTATATAATTTGAGAGGCTGCTATTTAATATTGTTGTTCAAATTCAATCATTAGTAGTGGTAGTTTATGTGTAGACAAAGGATGAGGTGTGAATGAAAAGAGTAAATCAGAGGAAAAAGAAGAAAAAAATCTGACTAACGAATCTTTACTTTGCTGCTATCTATATAATTCTCATATAATAAAGCCTAAACAACTGAATCTACATAATGATAATATTCCCAAATCCGAAATATAAGACCGTAGCAACGTTTGAGAAAGTATACAAATAATTCCAAAAACAAACCAAAGAAATTTCCAAATTCTGTAATATTAAACTCGAAGGTAGAAATAAAGAATCCAGGCATAAAAAATAAGGTTTATTATAAGATGCCTTGAATCAGCTTGTGTTATTAATAAGGGGGATGGACACATGTGAGGAGTTAATTTGTAATATAATATCTTTGAAGAATTAAGATGTATTTGTGAATTGAAAGTATACTTAAAGATCAGGATAGGGAGAGGATATTTGTTTATGAGATATATTTTTACCAGATGATACAGTATTGTTAATTCTAGTATTTACAGAGTGAGTAGAGTGAACTGACAACGCTGACATTTAAATTATATCGTTAAACAAATATACATGTATTTACAGAATAAAGCATAAAATTACAGGAGCCGACTGCATAAATCCAGAAACATTGATTGGAAGCAAAGGGATGTCGAGGCGATACAGATGATTTTGGTGATAAAAGACAGAAAGAAAGAAAAGATAGAAAGAATACAACAAGCATAAGAAAAGCTTAGATACGATTGTTGTAAGGTTCTAAAGATCGGGATTACGATCTTGGTTAAATGGTCTGATCCCATTGATGCAGTTGAGTTGACTGATTGTGTTGTCGATGACAATCATTTTAGAATAGTTTCAATGACTCAAGACAAAGTTGTCGTCCTTTTCTTTCCAGTTTGACAAAAATGCCTCAATTATTTCCGATATGTATTAATTGGCTTGATGTGTATGTTTCATACTGGCCGGCCTGATTTTATATGTTCTTCCAGGACCATTATATATGCCCTTCAAAAAAAAAAAAAAAAAAAAAAAAAAAAAACAAAACAAACAAACAAACACACACACACACACACACACACAAATCTGGTTATATAAATAAATACGAACTATTTCATTTCTCTCGGAAGTTATTAAATGCTTTAGCTTGGTACGAGTCCTACATATTTGGACATTTTTTTGGCTATATAGTCGAATTATATGCTATGTCCTATGTGGTAAATCAAGAACTTAGCTGCCATTCAGTAGGGAAAAAAAATCCAAAGTTGTTGGGTATATTCTTCTGTAAAATGTCTTTATTATTATTAAAGTTTGTATAATTTTCTTTTTAATTAATTTGTCTTTAAATGTAATTAGACATATAATATTTGTAAATGCATGAACGACAAAAAAAATATTAAGCTACCGGACTGTTTGATTACGGGAAAATAATTCATTTATAACATCTTGCTTCATTAACTAGATTCTTTTCACCAAGATTAATTTACAAACCATTTTAAAATCTACATTAACGTATAATACCTATCCCAATTTTGTTTTTACGTCTATATAACAAAGCAAACTTGACTTAAAAAGCAAAATAATAAAAAATAATAATAATAATAATAATAATAATAATAATAATAATTGGTGTCTCTCTTGAATATTACTCTTTTATTATTATTTTTTTCCTCAACTATTTTCTATTTTTTTTAATCTGAAAGGGACTTTTGCAATGTATATATGTACTTTTATTCACGTTGCTCATTTTCGTTAGTATTGAAAAAGAAAAGGTCACAAATCGTCTTCAACATGACATGGTTATGAAACGTGGTTTGTGTGGCGTATTAAAAAGAGAAATTGCTTAATTTGTCATCAATTTCATAACATTTTCCATTTTTCACCAAAATGCTAATTTTTCCCAAAATGCCACCATCTATGTCAACAATGTTGGCATCTATGTTTGCCCTTCACTATAAGATGTCAACATTGTTGACATAAATTTCAACATTGTTGACATAGAGGTGGCATTTTGGGAAAAATTAGTCTTTTGATGGAAAGTGAAAAAATATTATGAAATTGGTGACAAATTAAGCCATCTGCCGACTTACTATTTACTAACTTCTTTTATTTTTGGAATTGCAAAACCCACTCAGACGGAAAGAAAGCAAGAGGTGAATACAATAAGGAAATGCTGCCTTCGATATTATTACAAAATTTTAAATTTATGAAAAATCAGCCAGTCGAAATTCGAACGAAAAAAGTATAAACAATAAAAATAAAATTCCAAAAAAAATTGACACGCCAACAGAAAAATGTTGAATATACAAACTTATAAAAAATTAAATAGATTATATTATTTTTTTAGTATAAAATAGATGAGATATTAAAATACAATAACATAGCTAAGGCACGTGAAACATCAAAATTGTATTTTAAGCAACCTTTTAAAAAAAATTCATTGACTAGTGGTTTTGATGACTAGCATAAATTTAACCATAATAAAATATTATTCTAATGGATTTTCAAAATTAAAAGAACTTCTAATGAAAGCTAATAAACGGTTGTATCAGGAGTTGTTTTCACTTTTGTAAGCTCTCTCTTATGTAATTATTATTTCCATAATTCTATCTCCCTCTCTCTCTCATATATATATATATATATATATATATATATATATTTATATATAGTCTGAAGTTCGTTCATATCAATATTTAATGATTTCATTATTTTTTTAAAATTGTAATTATAATTGTCATAACTTGTTTGTTGTCGAGTACAATACGAAGTTAATTGTTACATCCATTTATTAACAAGTTATTTGTGTTTTTTTTTTTCTTGTAATTTAAATAGCGTCAGTGTTTAAATGAGTTATTTTGAAGCTCTAATCCTCTAAAGGATTTTGAAGTTTGTTCATATCCATATTTCTAGATTTCATCATTTTTTTCATGAGAAGTATGATTAAATTTTGTAATTTGTTTGTTATTAAGTACAATATTGAATTAACTGTTATATTCATTCATCAACAAGTGTGATTGTGTTTTTTTTTTCTTTTTCTTGAAACTCAGATTTTTTAGTGTCAATGTATTGAGGCGAGGGAAAAAAACTGGTTATGGTATTAACTATAAATAAACAAAGTATTTACTTTTAATTTGCCGAAAATTTTTGGATCTAAATTTTTTGCTTGTTATTTTCTCGTTCACCTCTTTTTTTTTTTTTTTTTTTTTTTTTTTTTTTTTTTCATGTTGTATGAAGTTTTGATAAGTTTCTCGGCTTAGTAAATGTCACAGCTGAGTTTTATGAGTCCATACTTGAATGTTCAATTTTTTTTTTTTTTAAATTTGTTTGAAGACAAGTACTTAATGAACAAGTTTATTGAGTGTTTCAGTTTTCAATTAGTTTGTTGTTAATTTGTTCATGTATATGAATTCTATTGGATTTGTTTGAATATATTTGAGTTCATTCTTTGGGTTCGTGTCGATATTTGTGTTAAAGCAACTCATATAAACGACAGTGGAATCAAGTGACACTGCCCATTACTGTCGTTTATATGAGTTAGCCTATTCACTGTCGTTTGTGTCATCATCATCAGATAGGGATGAGCAGACAAACCCTCGACCAATTCGTACAAGCATCGACAATGGGAATCATTCGTACACCAAGCTGGCAATTACCGTTACGCCATAGAACAATCGAGAACCACCACCATTCTCTGTATTTTCTCCATTATTCTGTATTTCCTATTTTTGTTGTTATGCCTATATAAAGGCTACTGTGTATATGGAAAATATTGAGCTGGTTTATTTCAATCGATCCTTTTTATACATTCTTTATATGGTATCAGAGCTTCTCTAGCTCCAAAAATGGCGGAACCCCAAAACCCAGAAATTCACAACCCAGAAATCGCCCTACCCAACCCTAACCCAATCGCCCTACCCAACCCAAACCCACAACCAGCTATAAACCCAGGAAATCAGGTCCTCACTATTCGTCTCACCGACTCGAACTACCTGCTGTGGCGTCAACAAGTCTCAGCGGCAGTCCGGGGTCATGGTCTCACCGGCTTCTTGACCGGAACAACCACACGACCACCAGAGATGATCAATGGGCTCATAAACCCAGATTTCGACCCCTGGGAGAGGCAAGATCAGCTCCTCGCATCTTGGCTGCTCGCGTCAATCAGCGAAGCAGTTCTCGTCACCACTGTTGGCCTTAACTCCTCTGCTCAAATTTGGGCCGCCCTTGAACAAACTTTTGCAGGTCAATCGCGTGCCAAGATTCTTCAATACAAACTCCAGCAGAGTCACTTGTCAGATTTGTGGCAAGCCTGGTCACTCGGCAAACCGGTGCTTCAATCGCTTCAACAGCTCGTTCACCAACTATACCACCAACAACGATGGCGGCTCTTACTCTAACAACACCAACAACAACTACACTGCTCATTTCGGCCTTGGACATCCCTCAGCCTTGGCGGCAACATTCTCTCCGATCGACCAGAGCAACGACGAGGCTTGGTATCCCGACTCCGGAGCCACGAATCATGTGACAAACGATCTCGGAAATCTCAACATCGGGTCTGAGTATCGTGGCCATAGTCGTGTTCAGATTGGTAACGGTACAGGTTTAAAAATTTCTCATATTGGTTGTTCATCACTAACTCACACAAATCAGCCTCACAACAAATCCTTTATATTAAAAAATCTTCTCCACGTACCTTCTATTACCAAGAATCTAATCAGTGTTTCTAAATTTGCCCTTGATAACGATGTATTTTTTGAATTTCATCCATTTCATTGTCTTGTGAAGGATCGGGCAACGGAGCGAGCTCTTCTTCGAGGGAAGCTTAGTCAAGGTTTGTATCGGTTCGACCTCTCGACAACCTCAGCAGCAACAACCCCGAAAAGCCCTGTTTCTCCTTTGTTTTCTAATTCCCTAAAAAGTCCTGAATGTCTTGTGTCTAGTGAGTCTAATCAAAATGTATCGAGTCCACATGAAATTGATGTTATGTCTTGGCACTGTCGCCTAGGACACCCTACTCTTCGTGTCATGAAAAAAATCATTTCATCGTGTAACTCTTCTTTATCAAATGAATTTCGTTTTTGTTCTGCATGTGCTCAAGGGAAAACACATAAATTACCATATTCTCGCAGTGACACTATAATCACCACACCTCTAGCTGTTATTCATTCGGATTTGTGGGGGCCTTCCCCAATTGTTTTTCGAAATGGTTATCGATATTATGTGAGTTTCATAGATGCCTTTTCTCGTTACACATGGATTTACTTTCTGAAACAAAAATCCGAAGTTTATGAGGTTTTCACAAAATTCAAAACAAAAGTTGAACTTCAATTCAGTGAAAAAATAAAGCGTGTCCAGTCTGATTGGGGGGGTGAATTTCAGGCTCTTACTTCTTTTTTTAACACCATGGGTATTGATCATTTTGTTTCATGTCCTCATACTCCCGAGCAAAACGGAATCGCTGAGCGCAAGCACCGGCATATAGTTGAAACCGGGTTAACTCTTCTTGCCCAAGCTAGTATGCCTCAACGCTTTTGGGATGACGCTTTTTTCTCAGGTATTTATTTGATAAACAGACTACCCTCGAGTGTTTTAAATTTCACCAGCCCTTTTGAAAAATTATCCCATAGACAACCCAACTACAACATGCTTCGGATTTTTGGGTGCCAATGTTTTCCAAACCTCAGACCTTACACCAAACATAAGCTAGAATTTCGCTCTCAACCTTGCACTTTCATCGGGTATACACCTCACCACAAAGGGTATAAATGCTTGGCTAGAGATGGTAGAGTATTCATTTCTCGAGATGTGTCTTTCAATGAAATTTTTTTTCCTTTCAGTCAGTTTCTTTCCAGGTCAAATGATGAGTCCGCGAACACCGATACAACCTTGCTACAGCAGCCCTTGATCAAGCTCTCAGCCCCGGTTCAGGTAACTTCCGAATCTGTCTCTCCTCACTTAGATCCTTCCACACCTACACATCACTCTCCTACCTGCACTTCACCAAGCCCATCCCATGCCTCACCCATAACAACTTCACCCTCTCGTGATGCACAACCAATTTCGGAAATAAATCCTGTGCCAAATCAAACTGAACAATTAAATAGCCATCACATGATAACTAGGGGCAAGGCTGGAATTAAGAAGCCCAAGATTTTCTCACTTGTTTCTAGTGCAGCGAATTTGTTAGAAACAGAGCCTACATCGGTTCAAGATGCTCTTGGTGCAGCCCACTGGTTTAAGGCAATGATGGCTGAGCTTGATGCGCTCAAAATCAACAAGACATGGTCTCTCGTCTCTGCTCCCTTGGACAGGAAAATAATCGGGTCAAAATGGGTCTTCAAAGTCAAGAGGCACTCGGATGGAACAGTGGCTCGCTATAAAGCTCGTCTCGTAGCGAAGGGCTTCGATCAAATTGCCGGCTTCGACTACACCGACACCTTCTCACCTGTTGTGAAACCGGTCACCATTCGTGTTGTTCTCACGGTGGCTTTGTCAAACGGATGGCCAATCAATCAACTCGATATTAATAACGCCTTCTTGAACGGCGATCTCAAGGAGGAGGTTTACATGGCACAACCACCTGGCTTCGAAGTGACATCATCAGCCCCACAAGTGTGCAGATTGCACAAAGCCATTTATGGTTTAAAGCAGGCTCCGAGGGCATGGTTCGACAAGCTCAGCGCCACACTGTTTAAGCTCGGTTTTAGAGGTTCAAAAGCAGACACTTCGCTCTTTGTCAGGTTCTCTACTACCTCGACTATCTATTTGTTGGTATACATTGATGATATCATTGTGACCGGCAGTGATAGGCGTGAAGTACAAACCCTCATCCAAGTACTCAATCATAATTTCTCTCTAAAAGACTTGGGCTCTTTGAGTTATTTTTTGGGAATTGAGGTTCATTATTCAGATGAGGGAATTCACCTATCACAACAGCGATACATCGCAGAGCTCCTATGTCGAACCAAGATGATTGAAGCAAATCCACTGCCAACACCGATGATCAGCGGCTTAAAACTGTCAGCCCGTATCGGAGACCCTGTTGACGACGCGACTCTTTATCGGAGTGTCGTCGGCGCTCTACAATATGCTACGATTACGAGACCGGAAATAAGCTATTGTGTCAACAAAGTCAGTCAATTTATGCACTCGCCACTACAACCACACTGGAAAGCTGTGCGAAGAATCTTGCGGTATTTAAAGGGCACAATGAAGTTTGGTCTATTCTTGCGCAGATCTTCATCGTTGCAACCCACAGGCTTCTCCAAGCTCCCATCACTGCCCATCACAGGATTCTCTGATTCGGACTGGGCCACGGATCCTGATGACAGGCGATCGACGAGTGGCTTCTGTGTCTTCCTCGGCAATAACTTGGTCACATGGAGTTCCAAGAAGCAACCAACGGTGTCGAGGTCCTCCACCGAGGCTGAATATCGAGCATTAGCCTCTGCTACAGCGGAGATACTGTGGCTAAAATCTCTACTGCAGGAACTTCGTGTTGGAACCTCTCCAAGTCCCATCATATGGTGCGATAACCTGAGTACTGTCCTGCTGTCAGCAAACCCGATCCAGAATTCCAGGACGAAACATATGGAGTTAGACTTGTTCTTCGTCCGAGAAAAGGTTCACGATCAGACACTGCAAGTCCAACACGTTCCGGCACAAGATCAGATAGCTGATATATTGACTAAGCCCTTGTCACATTCCTTCTTCACCAATCTCAGAAATCGTCTTGGCGTCACTCCATGGAGAGAGCTCGAATTGACGGGGAATGTTA
This sequence comes from Urtica dioica subsp. dioica, assembly GCF_054948205.1. Classification (NCBI taxonomy): domain Eukaryota; kingdom Viridiplantae; phylum Streptophyta; class Magnoliopsida; order Rosales; family Urticaceae; genus Urtica; species Urtica dioica. The sequence goes on from NC_142762.1 coordinate 36,357,798, forward strand.
AAGCAACTCATATAAACGACAGTGGAATCAAGTGACACTGCCCATTACTGTCGTTTATATGAGTTAGCCTATTCACTGTCGTTTGTGTCATCATCATCAGATAGGGATGAGCAGACAAACCCTCGACCAATTCGTACAAGCATCGACAATGGGAATCATTCGTACACCAAGCTGGCAATTACCGTTACGCCATAGAACAATCGAGAACCACCACCATTCTCTGTATTTTCTCCATTATTCTGTATTTCCTATTTTTGTTGTTATGCCTATATAAAGGTTACTGTGTATATGGAAAATATTGAGCTGGTTTATTTCAATCGATCCTTTTTATACATTCTTTATAATTTGTGTTATTTTAACCACTATAAACAATCATAAACGCAAGAATAACACTGATACCAATTGTAATAAACTAAAGCCTATGTAGTCCCTTGTGTACGAAAAATGAATTCTCATATAGTAGTACACAATATTGATGACCGTTTCCAAAAAAGAAATATAATATAAATTATGACTACGCCCGGAAAAAAAAAATGATGTGCTCACTCAGTGTTACAAGGTTCGTTAATTTTTGTTTCTTTATTCGCCAAAAAGAAGACGTAAGTCAGGTATGTATCAACGTCTTTTTATCTCCTCTAGATTTCCTTTAATCTAAAGCTGTTTTGTAGCTATCAAAGAAGTAGCCGGGACAAAAAAAATAAATGTCACAAAAATAAAGTCGAATACATCTAAATCCAATCCCTAATCTTTACATTATTCTAGTTCATATGTGGGAACTTAATGTGCGGTTCTGCCTTGTACATCCATTTTATTGATTAAAGATGTACTTCTTTTCTTTCTATGAAAAATATTTATATTCATCAGTCTTCTCAATTAAGAAAATAATAAAGCCTTAAAAAAAAGCAAAACAAAACTAGCTGCTAATTTTTTATTCTTTATAAAATTACCTATTTCTGTACAAATGATACTTGTTAATTATGAATGACACTTGAATATATACTCATGTAAATGGGTAAAAATTCACAGAATGTTTTTTGTATTTTCCGTATAAAGTTAAATTATGTCAACTGGCACCATATTAAAATAAAAATAAAAAGGTTCTGCAAACAAATGCCAGTCGTAGTCTTAACTCTTCAGGACATATGTGTATGTGTGTGTGTGTGTGTGTTTTTTTTTTTTTTTTTTTTTTTTTCAATACACCGCTCGGAACCAAGAGATGACAAGATATTCCAGCACTCAGTGAGCTAATCTCAAAAAAAAAAAAAAAAAAAAAAAAAACCCCATTGCCCGAACCAAACCAGAAAATACATATAAAGCGATTTCAGAGTAGATCTCAAAGCACGTGCCCAGACTAAGTCCGATACTAGACATCCTAGAATTTGCGTCTTGTGATCCTGTTCATGACAATTGGTGTATATATATATATATATATATATATATACACACACATATATATATATATATTTGAATAAATTCAAAATTTATTTTTTAAAACTATTTTAAGTGCTCCTTATACTCTTGTATAGTTCAGACATTTGATTCTATTGAGTTTAAAATTCGGCTCATTCCTTAAGTTGTTATAGTAAATTTTTTTTTTTTGTCTCGTCTATTCGTTGTGGTAAAGAAAGGAAAAAAAGAAATATCAAAAGAGAGTCAGTCTAAAACAATGCACACATGCAGATAATAAATTATCTGATGGGAAACATCCTTTAAAGAAGTTTGTTACTTTTGAACTGTCTTTCACGTTCTAAAAGTCGAAACAATACGAATTGCATGCAAAGTTTAAATAAAGGCCGTCAAACATAATGGACATCCATTTTTTTAAATATGAACAAGGTTATTAAATAAATAGTCACATTTATAATTTAATATTGCTAAATAATCAATGTTTCATAAATCTTAAATAAATAATCACTTTATATATTTATAAACTTAAATCTTAGATAAATAGATACTTTCATTTATTAGACCACATCATATTTATAACTATTTACCTAAGATTTGTGAAACGTTGATTATACAACAATTTCAAATATATTAATTAGCTATTTATCTAATTTTTTATTTTAAGAATATGTATAATATGATCAAGAGAGTTACGCGTGTATGTATGTATGTATATATATATATATAAACTATATAAATTTTTTATGTTAAAATTTTAGCAAAATAATACAAATTAGGACAAGATGTTTGGAAGAGAGCTAAATATGAGATCAATCATATATGAAAATTTGAATTACTCTTATTTTAATTAAAAGTAGTTATTAAATTGTCTCCTTATAATCAATATCTAAGTCACATCTATAACTGCATAGAGCGTGTGTGTGTATATATATATATATATATATATATATATATATATACATATATATAAATTGTCACGCGCAGTTAAAGAGTTTCAATTTAGCTTTTCTTCTCTTTAAGGAGAGCTTACATTTGGCTTGTGAAAATTGAAGTTTGCATGTCAGAATTATTATTATCATCACGACTATTCTATTTCTGGATATGTATAGAGTTCATATAACTTTTGGGTAGGAGAATTACACTCACTTTGAGAGACAGGTGTCCCTCATTTACTAAAATCTTTGGCATCGATGACGACGATAACATTATTTAGGAAAGTAATACCTTTATTTTGGGTGACATCTCTTTTTCTAAACGCGTACTTTTTGTGTGTGGATAATTTCTTATAATTTTGTTTAACAAAAAAAATATAAATATTTATTTATTTATATGATTCTATTAGGGTTTATGAAATTATTTTGAAGTGTATTATCATCTAATTTCTCAAAACGTGTAAGTTTAAAAAATAAAATTTATGTACTAAAATAACCATGCAGAAACTACAATAAAAATGAGGTCAAACTGCTATAAAATAAAATAATACTGAAAACGCGAACACCAACTCTAAAAATAAATAAAAATGAGGTCAAACTGCTATAAAATAAAATAATACTGAAAACGCGAACACCAACTCTAAAAATAAAAGCATGAAGAAACTTTAGAGCAATACTAGCTAATCCATGGAGAGTTGCCTAATTGTAACATATTATCAAAAATATTATTATTTTTTTTTTACTTTTTATTCATGTCATTTATTAGCAACTAAAAAAAAACCAAATAAATAAGCAGTATTTGATCAAAGTAGGCCACACTTTACTATTAGGGTTGCAGGTTGCTCAGAATTGGAGTTGCTTTATTTTCGCTCCACACATCAGTGTCGTCGGTCGTTCACGAAAAACCCAAAACATTAAACTTGAAATTCTGATTAGTCGCAAAGACAAGATGTCGTACACAATGTGTTGACAATGTGTCCGACAACTTGCTTGAACACAGATTATGGATAAACAACAAACAGTGCAGTAAAAGAAATACACACGATATGGTTACTCAGTTCGGTGAACGACACCTACGTCTGGGGGCACGCTGCCAGTGGAAAGGATTTCACTATCTTATAGTCAATAGTACACACAAGGTTTATATCTGATTACAATAAATAAATCAATAAAACCTAGAGACTATTACCACCAGTGATCACCTAGTCATGGACTCCCCCTGAATTTGAGCTCCGTCTCAATTCCACCATTCGAGCAACCTCTTAGCTCGGATGACCTTTAGTCTTCAGCAGTTCGTGAACCTTCAATCACGAGAACACAAAACCCAACTCTCACAGACACTCAATCTTTGTGGAATAGTGTTTGAGAGAAAACACCGCTATCAACAAAAACACACAGCCTCCCAGTCCGCCGGTCTTGCACGTCAAAGAGCTCTGAGTGTTTTTATCAAAAGCGTCGAGGCTGCTAAGGGGAAGCGCATGTCTTTTATAGCAGCTTTACAATCCTGGAAATGAATCTCGGGTTTCCTTACCCGGCATCAAACGAATATCACAAAGTAAAGACACCAGCGAGGCAGATATCTTGTAATGAAGACAGCAGCGAGGCAAATATCTTGCAATGAAGACAGCAACGAGAATATCTCATAATTAAGTCACCAGCGAAGCAGTCTTTCAATCCTGGAAACTTGCCTGAAATATAGTCTGCACACAGGAGGAAAGATGTCACACCAGAAGTAGAAGCATAACGACCAACATCTTTCCACACAACTTGCACTAAAAAATAAAGCCAACAACAACGTAACAACAAACTCCCCCTTTGGCTATTTTTTAGGCAAGCACTTCCAGGAACAGTTCTCATACAAGCGTCATGACAAGCGAGGAGAGTCAAAATAAATGACTTCATGACGCCTCTCCCCCTGTTTGCCTCAAAATAATACCAAAGGATCGACCAACACAGAGGGAGGAACACACACAGGCCTGAAAAGGATGAGAACTTGAACAAACATCATTACATAGATCATCAAAAGAAAGATGTTCAGGTTTTACACACCAACATAACATAGTCTGACACAAATGATAAACTGTAGCACAAGCCAAACAGAAAGAAGTATGAAAAGAAGTTGTATAATACAGACCAGATCTTGAACAAGAAGGGAGAAAGATTTAAGCCGAAGCACCAACGTTACCAACGACATTCTGGTCACTGCCAAAGCCTTCTTCATCGTCTTCAGACTTGTCAGCATCCTCAGAGCCTTCAGCAGTATCAGAAGCATTAGACACAGTGGCTTGGCCAGGCTGAGAAGCAGTAGCTGAACTAGGAGCCGTAAGGTCTCGGACAAGAACTTCGCACTTGGACTTCCTGTTGGAGAGAGTCTCGATAGTCTTTTTAAGAGTCTCAATCTCCTCAAGAAGTTCTTTCATCACATTCCTCTGAACTTCTTCTGTCATTGTCCCCAAACGAAGTTTGCTCCTTGAAATGCCAGATGTCTCGACAGAAGGCCTGAGAAGGTCTTGAGCATGTTTCCTTTCAAACAGTTTGTGACTGAAGTTGAGAGTACCAAGTCTTTTGCCCACCACATCTGTACTTCGCAAGATGTTCTTGTTTTGCTTGAGCAGGATGCCAGTGATGAGGGAAGGGAAACCAATGGGAAGCTTCACTGCAAAGGACTTGGCATGCTTTGCCAAGTGATCAAGCACAAAATCACCAAAATCAAAGGAGGAGCAGGTACCTATCTGGTAGATGAGGTGGGCAAGATCCGCCTTGATACTCGACCCATGAGAGGAGGGAGCCCAATTGGCGATGCCGATGCGATAGAGGATGGAGTATTTGGCAGTGAGCTCAGCCGATGGCAATGTCCCCTTTGAAGGCCAGACCTTAGTTTCGTCACCCGTGATTTCTTGAGCGATGATGTCCAGAGAAGGAACTCTATCGGAAATAATGATCTTCCCACGACCAAGGTACTTGTTGATGACATCATGAGAGATCTCAAAATAATGTCCTCTGACGAAGACCTTTCTGAATTCTGCATCATCAGGAGCATCGAAGGACGAGGAGAGATTGACGATGAGTTCCTTTACCAAAGCAGGATAGTATACCCCAATGCTTGAGACAGTCCTGAGCATCTCAGCGTCGTGCATGAGCTCCATGATGCCATCAATTTTGAGCGCCTCGGCAGACAATTCCTTTTTCAGGAAAAATGGCTGGATGATACACATACCTCCATTTGAGAACTCCATCTTCTTTATGGAATGAGACATTGTCCATGGGGGCAGCAGGGACATTCTTTGGGAGCTTTTGCCCTCCCACAGATCTCTTGTTTCCTAAACCAAGAGAAATCACTGGTTCTTCTTCTTCAACCTCATGGTCCTCAGCAATAGGAGACACGGGAGTGTGGGCCGACTTCTTTACACGCTTCTTTATCATGCCCACCTTTTCTTTCTTCTTCTTCTTGGCAGGGATGGAAGCAGCATGAGAGTTTTCTTCCAGAGACTTTCTCTTCTTCTTTATCTTCTCCGACAGAAGAGTGGCGACACAGACGTCATCATTTTTTTTGAACCTTCTCTTTCAGAGAAGCAAGAATATCCTCTCCATCGTTCTGGACTTGATCAGTCTTTCTTTCTTGCCCCAGAGAAGAAGTTGGAACATCTTTCGCGACTTCTTCACTCAAACCCAGAATGCCACCAATGGCATCAACAGGGGTAGGCTCTTGAGTATGGAGGAGTGAATCTAACATTTCACTATCCCTAGGATTAACAACAGGGGTACCAGAGGTTACATGGTTACCTTGAACAACCTTGTGAGGGCTCTCAATGGGAGATCCTCCAGAAGCCGCCTCATCTTTTCTTCGAACTTCAGAAGAACTGCTAGAGCTTGCGTCTCCATTGATGTCTGTGATAGAGAGGGCGGCTTTCTTGAGTATTGCACTTCTAGCGGCGGAGAGAGAGGGATTCACAAGAGGAATTGATGACCCAGTGATTGCACCTCCGGCCTGACCATCGGCGCGTTCACTGGATCGCAATCCTCGTACCCTGACACCATGCTTGTTGCTCTCCGGTCCAGGTTTTTTCGTCTTGACATCTTTCTCTTTCATTGTGGCCTTCTCCTTTTTGGGGGGAATGGTTGTGTTAATCCCGCTTCTGGTACAAACCATTTTGAGGAGAATTTTCAGGAAACTGCCACACACCTAACCGTCGAGAAGGGTGAAAGTGCAAAAACGATAAATAAAGCTCAAGAACAGCGAAGAAAAACGGGAAATTTCAAAATACGAATAAGAAGTAACTTCCCTTTCTTTCTCGAGAATGGAACCGTCTGCATGTATGAGAAACAGGAAAGTATTAACACGACGTTGTGGCATGTAGTGGGCTTTGATCCATCTTAAGCCCAAGGAAATAACAAGTGGCATTTTAGCCCGGCAATTCAGTCGAATGGGCCAACCAGAAAAATGGGCTCATGATAAAACTTCCAAGACAAGAACGCGAATAAGAACCAGAGAAATATCAGCTTTGACAACACAGATGATAAAACCAATAATCCCTCCGATAAACAGTAATTGCTATTGCTCAATGACGCACAATCCTAGAGAGGATCTGAGATTTTCAAACCGGTTAGCATCCAAAGCCTTGGTGAAAATATCTGCGAGCTGTTTTTCGGTGTGAATGTATTCGAGTTTGATCTTTTTATCTTCCACAAGATCTCGAATGAAGTGATGTCTGATCTCAATATGCTTGGTCTTACTGTGTTGAACAGGATTCTTTGAGATATTGATGGCGCTGATATTGTCGCAGAATAATGTCATGACATCTTGTCCAACATCATATTCAAAGAGCATCTGTTTCATCCAGAGGAGCTGTGTGCAACTGCTCCCTGCAGCGATGTATTCAGCCTCAACTGTGGATAAGGAAATGCAGTTCTGTTTCTTGCTAAACCAGGAGATGAGATTGTTTCCAAGGTAGAAACATCCACCAGAGGTACTTCTTCTATCGACCGTGCTACCTGCCCAGTCAGCATCACAGTATCCCACAAGCGTAGAGGAAGTATCATAGGTATATAAGAGGTCAAAATTGGCAGTTCCGGAGATGTACCTTATGATTCGCTTGGCTTGAGCTAGATGACTAGCTTTGGGATTGGCTTGATATCGCCCACATACACCTACATAGTAGGCTATGTCTGGTCGGCTGGCAGTGAGATAGAGAAGACTACCAATAATAATCCTGTAGAGGCTTTGATCAACAGATTCTCCATGCTCATCCTTAGTGAGTTTAATGTGAGTAGCGGCAGAGGTCCGCTTGTGAGAAGATTTTTCAAGCCCAAACTTCTTTACTAAGTTTTTGGCATACTTACTTTGGGAGATAAAGATACCATCATTTATTTGCTTGATCTGAAAGCCCGGAAAATATTAAGCTCGCCGACCATACTCATTTCAAATTCAGACTGCATTTGTCGAACAAAAAGCTCCACCATCTTGTTCGACATTCCTCCAAAGACGATATCATCAACATAGATTTACGCTATCATGAGGTTGCCATCCTCTTTCTTTATGAACAGGGTTTTATCAATGCCACCTTTGGTATAACCATTCTGCACAAGGAACTGAGTTAGTCTTTCATACTATGCCCGATGAGCCTGCTTAAGGCCGTAGAGAGCTTTTCTGAGTTTGTAGACATGTTGTGGAGAGATGGGATCTACAAAGCCTTTGGGTTGGCCACATAGACTTCCTCATTCAAGTACCCATTGAGAAATGCACTTTTAACATCCATCTGAAAGAATTTGAAGTGAAGATGATAGGAGATGCCAAACAAGAGTCTGATGGCTTCAAGTCTCGCAACAGGGGCAAAGGTTTCATCAAAGTATACGCCTTCTACCTGTGTATAGCCCTGCGCCACAAGTCTAGCTTTGTTTCGAGTTATATTACCATGCTCATCAGATTTGTTCTTAAAATTAATCCACTTAGTTCCAATGACATTCACATTGTCAGGTTTAGGAACTAGCTCCCAGACTTCATTTCTTTCAAACTGAACAAGTTCTTCTTGCATAGCATTAACCCAGTATTCATCATCAATAGCCTCATTTACAATTTTAGGTTCAATCTTAGAAACAAAGCAGAGATTACCAATCATCTCCTGATAGTTTACAGGAGGTTTTGGGCGAGTCCTTATTCCTTCACTGATTTCGCCAATCATCTCATGAGTAGGATGATTTTTATGAATTCTTCTGGAATGGATTCTTTGTTCAGTCTCAGGAGGTGTTTCTTCATCCGGAACAATGTCGCTCACTTTGTCATTAGCATCTGTCCTGGCATTAGGGCCTTCAGAAGAGATGTCATCCAACAAGTTCTCCGCAACAGTCCTGACATTTGTGTTACTAGAAAAAACTTCATCTTCATCATTTGTACTGTTAGTAACATCATGATCATCGTTTACCACCACATTTATAGATTCCATCATAGACTTAGTCCGTTTGTTAAAGACACGATAGGCCCGACTATTTCTAGAGTACCCAAGAAATATACCTTCATCACTTTTAGGGTCAAATTTACGTCGAGGATCCCTGTCAGCAAGGATATAACAAACAGAGCCAAAAACATGGAAGTATTTCACATTTGGCTTTCTCCCCCTCCATATTTCATAATGAGTGATGGAAGTACCTGGACGAATAGTAACTCTATTGTGAATATGGCAGACAGTATTTAGAGCTTCAGCCCAGAAATGTGGTGGAATGTCTTTGGCCAACATCATCACTTTGGCCATTTCTTGAAGGGTTCGATTTTTCCGTTCAACAATTCCATTTTTGTTGTGGTGTGCTAGGAGCAGAGAATTTGTGGGTTATTCCTTCTGCAGTACAGAACTTATCAAAGCTCATATTCTCAAACTCCCTCCCATGATCACTCCGAATTCTGATCACTTTGCCTATGCTTTCTCCCTTTTCTCTCTGGACCTTCTTGCACAAGGCTTCAAAAACAACAAAAGTGTCAGATTTCTCACGAATAAAATCAACCCAAGTATACTTGGAGTAGTCATCCATCCACACAAACACATATCTCTTCCCTCCAAGACTCTCGACCTGCATCGATCCCATCAGATCCATGTGGAGAAGTTCCAGAACACGAGATGTGGTAAGATGTTGCACCATCTTGTGAGACTTCTTGACCTGTTTTCCAATCTGGCATTCACCACAGATTTTTCCTTCCACAATCTTTAGATTGGGGACACCGATAATGGTTTTCTCAGAAACAATTCTCTGCATGCTCCTGAGATTCAGGTGACCAAGCTTTTGATGCCACAGCTTGGTTTCGTCAACCTTGATCATGAGGCAATTGTTTTTTGGAACGGGAGACCACATGTAGCAGTTGTCACGAGATCTGGTTCCTCGTATAAGTTCATCTTGTTCCTCATTAACCACCACACACTTATCACGAGTAAAATTGACACGTAAGTTCAGATCACAAAACTGACTAATACTGATAAGATTAGCAGTAAGTCCTTCTACCAACAAAGCCTCAGTCAAAGCAAGACATACCAGGATAGTTTAACTGACCTTACCCACAATTTTGGCTTTTACTCCATCTCCAAAGGTAACATGACAGTTAGAGTAAGGTTTCACGTTGGTCAGGAAGGTGTGATCACCTGTCATGTGGCGAGAGCAACCACTGTCGAAATACCAGTCACTCCCGGTGGACGCACTCAGAGATGTGTAGGCAATATTGGCATGATAAGACGTATTTTTTACTCTCTATTCCAGCCGAGTAGAAGGTTGTCGACGAGGTAGGGCATTCCTGTGAATGGACTTTTGTTGACGGACGTTTCTCCCGTATAGCCGATAGCAAAAAGGTCGAATATGGCCCTTTCTACCACAATAATGGCAGACCCAACGAGGTCTGTTGACTAGAGACCTGGTTGGTGCAGGGGGATGTTGCTGATGTAGATCATGAAGTTTGTGATTACCAGATGGTAAAGGCATGTTTCGCGACATCTGGCTAGCCTGCTTTTGGGGAACAAAAGTGGTTTGGGATGATGAAGCACCATGAGTATATCCAAGCCCCTTCATGTTCTTTGCAGGTTTACCAATAGTGAGGATTTTGTCAAGGCTGTCGATGCCGGAGTTCAGCATCCTGACTGATTTAGTCATCTGCTCTAGCTCTCCATTCAGCCAACTGACTTCCTTCTTTAGATCCACGATCGTCTCTAGGAGCCTTGCCTTGTCTTCAGTCAGAGTGAGAATAAGAGCACTTTGTTTGTCGAGAATCTGGACTCCTCAACCCATTTTGTGTGCAAGGTATTGTATGCGTCATTCATGGCATCGTCAGATAGTTCTTCATCTAGAACAAATTTCTGAGAGCATTCACCAAATTCATTAGTAGACTCATGAGTATGGATAGAGGCAGTAAAGGCCACAAAGTTACTTATCTGATCGGAGTCGCTATCTTCATCTTCTTCATCCGAAAGGGTAGCGTTGTACCCTTTTTTCTGTTTCTTGAGGAAGTTGGGACACTCCTTTTGAATATGTCTGAAACCTTCACATTCGTGGCACTTAATGCCTTTGCCTTTGCCAGATCGTTCACCACTTTTACTGCTCATGTGAGGGTTAGCATCCTTCTGGAATCTTTGTTGAAACTTGTCCTTAACATCTTGTGAGACATTCTTTCCATTCATCTGATTGAATCTCTTCATGACCCTGATATAATTTCTTGCAAGCATAGCTATAGTTTCGTCAATGTCACTATCAGAATATGAGAATACCTGATCCTTTTGTTCATGAATAGATCCTTTTAGGGCCATCCCTTTGTGTTTCCTCTCCATCTTGGGCAGGGAGAGCTCAAATGTCATGAGAGATCCCATAAGTTCATCAAACTTCAAGGTTCTGAGGTCATGAACTTCTTCAATAGCCGTGATCTTCATTTTGAATCTGGGACTCAAGGCCCTCAGAGTTTTCCAAACAAGATCTTCATCGGTCATGGGTTTCCCAAGATAGTAAGATTCGTTAGCAAGGTCTCGGATGCGAACATTGAACTCAGCCACTGATTCATCTTCGAGCATCGTGAGAGCTTCGAAGTTTGTTGTGAGATACTGCAGTTTTTGCTCACGCACTTTCGTGGTTCCCTCATAGGCAACAGCAAGGATTTCCCAGGCCTCTTTGGCACTAGTGCATGTGTTTATCAACCTGAAAACATTTTTATCGACTCCGTTAAAAATCGCATTAAAAGCACAAGAGTTACCAAGGGCCGCCTCATCTTCAGTGGGGGTCCAGTCCTTTTCGGGTTTTGGACCAGTAGAGACTCCTTTCTCATCAACATTAACAGGAGCTTCCCACCCGTGTATCACAGCTTTCCATGTTCTGCTATCAAGGGACTTCATGAAGGCGGTCATGCGTGCCTTCCAATAACCATAGTTGGTTCCGTCGAGTACTAGAGGGCGATTGATAGAACCTCCCTCTCGGGAAAAATCCATATTAGGCAATCAGAAAAAAAAATCCAGGAAACCACCAAAATGATCAAGGTGCCTGCTCTGATACCAAATGAAATTCTGATTAGTCGCAAAGACAAGATGTCGTACACAATGTGTTGACAATATGTCCGACAACTTGCTTGAACATAGATTATGGATAAACAACAAACAGTGCAGTAAAAGAAATACACACGATATGGTTACTCAGTTCGGTGAACGACACATACGTCTGGGGGCACGCTGCCAGTGGAAAGGATTTCACTATCTTGTAGTCAATAGTACACACAAGGTTTATATCTGATTACAATAAATAAATCAATAAAACCTAGAGACTATTACCACCAGTGATCACCTAGTCAGGGACTCCCCCTGAATTTGAGCTCCGTCTCAATTCCACCCTTCGAGCAACCTCCTTGCTCGGATGACCTTTAGTCTTCAGCAGTTCGTGAACCTTCAATCACGAGAACACAAAACCCAACTCTCACAGACACTCAATCTTTGTGGAATAGTGTTTGAGAGAAAACACCGCTATCAACAAAAACACACAACCTCTCAGTCCGCCGGTCTTGCACGTCTAAGAGCTCTGAGTGTTTTTATCAAAAGCGTCGAGGCTGCTAAGGGGAAGCGCATGTCTTTTATAGCAGCTTTACAATCCTGGAAGTGAATCTCGGGTTTCCTTACCCGGCATCAAACGAATATCACAAAGTAAAGACACCAGCGAGGCAGATATCTTGTAATGAAGACAGCAGCGAGGCAAATATCTTGCAATGAAGACAGCAACGAGAATATCTCATAATTAAGTCACCAGCGAAGCAGTCTGTCAATCCTGGAAACTTATTGCCTGAAATAAAGTCTGCACACAGGAGGAAAGATGTCACACCAGAAGTAGAAACATAACGACCAACATCTTTCCACACAACTTGCACTAAAAAATAAAGCCAACAACAACGTAACAACAAAACTTATCGTGACTTGCGACGAGTTTCGGGTCAAAAAACCCGATGGATAGGGTCAAGAAAAAGCCCATCAAAGTCAAAAGGACTGCGAAGTCCAAGCAAAATAGGTCCAATCCGGGCCCACGCTCGCACAGTTGTTGCAATATTTTCGTACGTAAGTACATGCAGTCGCTCAAGTAATATAATCGTAAGTACGAGTCGATCCCACGAGGACTTTGCTTAACCGAAACTTAACTAACTAGCAACAAATTGAACTCAAGAAAAATGAGAATTATTATTAAAAAATTTCCATAATATAAATAAAACAAGAAATAAGCACGGGTGAATGGATGAGTAGAAGGTAAGGGCAATGGGTTCGCTAAAGTCTCCTATTGTCGGGATTCCTAGAATTACGCATGATTTTATAGTTGAACTCTCTTCACTAATCACACTCACGTAATATTATCGCTAAATCTCTCTCGAGCATCTAACAACCTATGTCAATATCGGGTTTTTATCTCTCAATCTCAAACCCTAAAAATACGACAAGCATTACAATCAAGAGTGTACACACGACTCCAAAGCAGCCTAACTATCTCTAGCTTATGAATGTACTACGGTGAACTAATTCTTATGCACGATCAACCTAATCTTTCTCAAGTATCAAGTCAATCCTAAAAATCATGAATAATGAGGTCTTGAATCTCAAACAGACAATAATCACATAATTAATTCAAGCGATAGAGAATAATAACATGAAAAATACTTCAATCAATAAATAATGAATCCACAATCATATTCAAGCAAATCTAAGTCATCACCCTTAAGGGGTTCAGTTCATGGCGACAAGAGTAACATAAACAAAAAATAAATAAAAGCAAACCATGAAAACTAAATTAAAATAAGGGTGATGTAGCTAAATAGCCAATTTAAAGTTATGATTTAGCAAAATAGCCAAGGTTTGTCTTAATTTAGTGAAATAGCCAAAATATGCATCAATTTGGTTTCAAAAAAAATTCTGACCCCTAGATTAATTTTTTTGAAAGTGATAAATTGCTTATAATAATCGTCAAAAATTTTAATCCTGGTTATCATAACTTCCTGCTCCGGTGTCCGATTTTTGCAAATAAATATGGGTTAGAAAGCTAAAAGAAAGCTCTATCCAATGATGGAAAGATTTATTCCAGAATGTTTGATAAAAAATCTAAAAATCATGCAGAAGAGTACGTCGTCCTTCTTGTATTTCGCTCTAATTTGTTCAAAAAGTCTTCGAATCACTTCAAAATTGCTCCATAACGTCATGTGATGCTATAATATCCTCCTTAACACCTAATTGGCTTCTCAAACCTGTTAATCACTCAAAACCACATCAAACACACTAAAAGTCACTCGAGAACACGTGAGATTCAAGTCGGAAAATATGAGTTTAACGTGTACGAAACACACCTATCGACAGTGACCGAGCGCAACGCATGGTGGGCCACGCCACACCACCTCACCAGCGCATCACGCCCCCGCGATGAGCCTTGCCTCTTGTGTGCGCCTCATCAGAGCACTGGCGCGCAGCACCAATAGGTCGCGCTCCCACGCTAAAGGGGGCACGCACCGAGACTCACCGTGTGCGCCTTGCCTCTCCTCAAGGGCCCTCTTTCAGCTATTCTTTTCACTATAAATACCTCTCTGTTCTGAGGGATTGAAGTAAATTTTTCTAAACACTCTATACTCGATTCCAGAGTTTTGAAATGCTGTCGGGGACTCTCCACACATAGTTTCCTCTGATCAAGCCAAAAATCTCTTAAATATTCTCCGCGAATATCGGTGCTCCCACCTCAGTCATAGCAATCAGACTAATGTTGAGCGTTCGAAGCGCACGTCAGAGGCACTGCCTATGCGCCATTTAAGATTTTTTCTTCTTCTTATTCTTAGATCTCCGCGATGATCGACGAACGTTCTTGAGCTAGAAGAACGACTCTCGTGATCTACGAGTTTCTCACAACCGGCTCAGACGCGGTCACTTGGTCCGGTCTCGGGTCAGACCGTCCGATGTCTTGCATCGTTGTCTGATTTACGGCGACAATATTTTGGCGCTAGAAAGAGGAGACTTCCCAACTCAAATAGTCCGAAATCTCTTCCAATCTTCTTCTTTTTTCTAAAAAAAATTAAATTTTCTCAAACTTCGGGAAAGATGAGCACTCAATAACCTGCACGTTCTGAGGGAGGTAGAAACCCCAATAACGTAGTGGGAAGTTAAAGATATTATTGTGTTTACAAACGCATGGTGATGAAGAGTCGCTCCCCGAAAAGAGCTCAACTTGTTCACCATCTCCAACTCGAAACATGTGGAACGACTAGCCGAGATGGAGGAGAATATTCGCAAGCTGGCCGAAGCTAATGCTAGGCTTCGTAGTCTACTGGCTGCGAAACAACCTATGGAAATGGAGGGAATTCCCAACAAGGGCCCTGAAAACCTCAACAATGAGGACCAAGAGGATAATCCCTACTATCAGGGTTTTGAGAGCCATGTTCGGTGATAAAGTAATGTAGTTACACTGAGTTGGCCATTGGCCGTTTTGGTTCAGGCAACTCTATTTTCCTTGATGTTGTTTCTAGCATTACTCAGAACACTTTTGTTACTAAACGGCCAGGTTTTGACGTGGCCTTCCTGACAGCTTTTGTGTCTCTCCTCGACCTGCTTTGTGCCATATGTCCTGGTGTCCGATTATAGGACATTCTCTTTTGTTGTGTCTTATAAAAAGAGAATGTTTTTACCCTAGGTTGGGTATCACACTTTACAGCCGAAAACCAATATTTGAGGTGTGTGTCTTTTTGGTTTCTAGGGTTTTGACTCTCGTCCAGCGAAGTCTTACCTAGTGTATTTTACATTTGTTACTGATGTATTTGTTATGGTAATGAAGTGAAACATTGGGAGAGTGTATGAGTGAAAAGTGAGGGGAGTTCAAACCTATGGGGAGCTTAGGTTAACAACACCATAGAAATAACTTGGAGTTAGGAGTAGTGGAAGGTGATTATCCATTGTATTCCGACGTGCACTCAATATATTGTCTAGTGAAGTTGTTCTTTTCACCGGGATTGATATCCCCCCAGAGTAGGCATTTGAAGCCGAACTTGGTTACCATCTCTTGGTGTTCTTTACTTGCTTTCATTACCCGTTGTTTGTTGTTCTTAACATCATCTAACAAGCAGGCTACACAGTAGATCTAGACTTTCAAGTGGTATCAGAGCGGGCACCCTAAGTTTCTGGGTGAGGTTCTCTTGATCTTACTGTTGTTGCTGAATATGGACACGTTCAGGGAATGAGGCTCTATTTCTCGAGCTCCGCTGCTCGATGGCCAGAACTACGCGTATTGGAAAGCCAAGATGAGAGCTTTTATACGGTCCATCGACCACAAGACCTGGAAGTCCATTATTACGGGTGGGAAGCTCCCAAGAAAACTCTCCAGGATGGCATTACCCTTGTAATGAAAGCCGAGATTGAGTGGAGTCCTACAGAAGACGCGGTCGCTCTATCCAATTCCAAGGCTCTCAATGCTATCTATAATGGTGTAGACATGAATTTTTTCAGGTTGATCGATACCTGCTCTCTTATAATATGACACATACATTAATTTGGACTATTTTCTTAATTATTATATAGTACTTAAACTATAGTATTATGACTAAATGAATCATATGCCTAACTTTTCCAATTTATCTACAAAATAATTATAGGAATATGACACATATATACCTTGTGTTTTAGTGAAATATCGAGTTTAACATTTGGTTTTCAAAAATGTCGAGTTCGTACCATCTGTTTAACTAAAATGACGAAATTATATAATGAAATAGACAACAGTGTCACGAATCTTCTTTTTATTGAATTTTTATTGACTTTTCATTGACATTGACTATAATATTTATATATAAACACCAATTATCTTTATTCATTCGAGCCATATAAGTAGTTTATTTAAAAAAATAAACAACAGACTCTTAATCGTGAAGAACACAAAAAGAGGTAAAATGGTAAAAATCGACAGTTGATAGTCATCAAAATAACATATTTGAACAAAGAATCCAAGATTCAGAGTTGCAATTCGAGCATGGAATGAAGTCATCTATTGGGAATTTAGAAGTTAGAGTAGTGGTTATGATTTGATTCGGTGTTTCTTATATAAGAATTAATACCAATGAAAGAGAGATTTGTAACATTGTTATCCATTTATGGGTATAATGTCGTTATTTTAGTTAAACAAATGGTATGAACAAGACAATTTTGAAAATCAAATGTTAAACTTGACATTTCACTAAAATAAATGGTATATATGTGTTATTTTCCCAATAATTATCTGTATAAAGATCTCAATATTTTTATAAAGAGTAAGACTTGCAAAAGAGTAAAGTTTACCATTTTTTTGTTTCAATTGCTCTTTTTAAGCACATTTTTGAACCACCGTTCAAATGACAAATTATGTAGGGGAAATTACAAAAATAACAAATTTAAAGTGTAACGTTTAAAATTGTTTCTATTTCAAATTCTTTTAAAAATAACTGTTTTTTAAACGGTAAATAATTATTTTTCTTCTAGATTAAATTATAAACAGTAAATAAAGTAAAATAGGTTTAAAAAAAATAAATAAGTTTTTTATTTTATAAAAAATGTAAATATAAAGAAAAACGGCTATTTGTAACTTAAAATGAGTTATTTTTGTAATAAAAACTTTAAATAGATTATTCTTGCGATAAAATACAAAAACGACTATCGAAAACAATTTCCACAACTATTTATAATGAAGCAATTCATATATGATAACAATCCGTTTGCATGGTGTGCCAAAAAGAATAATTCTTGAAAGGAACAAATTAAAGGCTATTGACAGCAAGTATCGTCAAGTATGAAATTAAGGAACACATAAACATCTTAGAACACAATATTTTCCACTTCACCATATCTTCAATTGATTTGATACGTGATCCTTAAGTTAAACAAAGCAAAACTAATCCAATCCATTAAATTATATATTGAGTGAAACTTAACTCTTTACATATCATACAGCAATATATATGGACGGTCGATATATATCATTGGTGAAAACCGTACCTAACCATCGATGTCTTCAAAACTCAAAAGCGACCTTGGTTTAGACAAACATTATACCATGTGGGTAATAACAACTTTTTGGTGGTCCCGTTATATTTAAATAAAGTATTAATTTGCTATAACTCGACCACACACGTCGTCTAATATGATTTTGAAATGACGATATTTTTTTTAAATAAAAAAATTTGTTCTTTTTTTTCCTCACTCATTGACTGGCCAACGGTGGGCTTATATATAACGATCCCACATATAGACCTAGTGTGTGTACTTGTGCATGAATAAACTAGGTATAAAGCTCTTCCTAAGCCACAGAAAGATATAGACTAGAAGATAGGTCTCTTAAACACAGGATAATAATGGAGGGAGATATGAAGAGAATATATATGGTGATTATAGTGATACAAGCAATATACACAGGGATGTACTTGGTGTCCAAGGCAGCTTTAGACCACGGTATGAACAGCTTCGTCTTCATTTTCTACAGGCAAGCCGCGGCGACCCTTTTTTTAGCCCCTATCTCCATGTTTCTTGAATGGTAAGTTTAGTGTACACTAACTATATAAACTCAGAAAATCTTGTCCATGTATTTTAATTTTATTACTTATTAATCGTGACCTGAATATCAGAGTACTACAAGCTATCTATGAAACCCTTGATATTTTTATTTTTTTTCGGGGATTCGCAGGAAAAATGCACCGCCGCTAACTTTTGTTAGCTTCTGCAAGATTTTTCTACTTTCGTTCTTCGGGTAAGACATGAGTATACAAATAGTATGTGTGTACATGTACAGAAGTTTGTTAGTCTCAGTTATTTTTTGTTGGTAATATACCGAAATCGATATATGTCAAAACAAAGCGGTGAATGAAACAAAGTGGTCTAAAATAAAGCGCCAGGGACCATATATGTCCCAGACAGTATATTATTTACATCTCCAAAAGGAAAAGATTGAACAGCATTTCAGAAACAAATACACACAAAAAAAAAAAAAAAAAAAAAAAAACGATACATAATCAGAAAATGGTGTCCTTTTATCTTATAATTTGCATGTAATATTTTGAGAAATTTGACAAATTAATTCAAAACCCTAACAAACTGTGAGTTTGGTTAACATTTAAGGATGAGTCTAAGCCTGAATATATACGGCGTTGCACTTACTTATACCTCTGCTACTTTGGCTGCCGCGACAACAAACTGTCTTCCGGTCATTACTTTCCTCTTGGCCGTACTGCTCGGGTAAGTAATTCCCTCAGTGTTATTGCAGCTCTATGTTACACCCTTTTTATATACATTTAGATCATATTCGATAAAAATACATTTTGATGTGTTTTTTGTTAGCTATAATTAGACGACAAACGTAGTCCTATACATTCAGCTATTAACTTAATAAGAGCTAATGTTGCAACAAAATAACGTACGTCATGGTAGTTTTGGGTATTAGCACAATTAGTTGTCTATTTAGTGAATTGTCGTGTGACTAGAGGTTAAATGAGCGCCTTTTTGTTTGCTTATTACAAGCTGGGAAACAAAAGGGAAATAGATGCTTTTGGGTCAAAAATCCAAAATAAAAAATATGGACGTCTCAAATCGATGGGCAATGATTTTTTTTTTTTTTTTTTGGCTAGGAAATGAGCAGATATAATCATCCGTATAGTTAAATAGTTACGTTCTCATGAAATTCCACCGCACAAAATTAAGGCTTTCCCGCTCCCTTTATTTTATTTTCTCTTTTTCAATTTTCTTCGCACGTGATTTATAGTTTGAATGCCACGTGTACGTTTGTGATCGTTGTAATAATACATCACTATTTTATATATGATTGTGGGTGAATATATATGTATAGGGTGGAAGTGTTAAAAGTGAGGACAAAAGCAGGAGTTGCAAAGCTAACGGGCATGGCGATATGCTTAGTTGGGGCTGTTTGCTTGGCGTTCTATAAAGGCCCACATTTCAGTCTCACTATTTGGCATCATTCTCATCATCAACTCGAACACAGCAACAACAATCTTCCCTCTGCAAAAACTTGGATCAAAGGTTGCTTTCTCATGCTTCTTTCCAACTCTTTTTGGAGCTTGTGGCTTGTTTTTCAGGTACACACATTGAATAGTAATGCCTCAATTTGTTATTGCATTGTGCTTTTGAAGACAATTGAACACCTTTAATTATATTGGAATGAATTAATTTAGGGACAAGTCTTGAAAAGTTACCCTTCGAAGCTTCTCTTCACAAGCCTGCAGTGCTTTCTGAGCTCGGTTCAGTCGTTTGGAATTGCTATCGCTTTCGAAAGACGGCCTTCCGAGTGGAAGATTGGGTTTGATGTCAGATTACTCGCCGTCGCCTATAGTGTAATTATCCTTGCTACTCTAGTATATTGATTTTCTTTCTCAATTTATAATTAATACCTTTCCAATTGAAACATAAGAAACGTTTTAATTGGAGGCAGGCAATTGTGGTGAGTGGTGTGACATACTACTTGCAAGCATGGGTGATTGAGAAAAAAGGACCTGTGTTCCTGGCCACGTGGACGCCTTTGGCTTTAATTCTTACAATGTTTACTTCAACACTTTTCTTGGGCGAGATCATCACATTAGGAAGGTGTGGCTAATTTTATTTTCATGTCTCGTTTATAAGAATATACTAATTTCTAGGTATGGTACTTTTATTTTTGTTCTATTTTTAATCTTAATAATATTAATTTTTAAATATTACTTTTCTGAGAGTTTCTAATTTATTGAGGTGTG
This sequence comes from Urtica dioica subsp. dioica, assembly GCF_054948205.1. Classification (NCBI taxonomy): domain Eukaryota; kingdom Viridiplantae; phylum Streptophyta; class Magnoliopsida; order Rosales; family Urticaceae; genus Urtica; species Urtica dioica. Next base: position 36,378,351 of record NC_142762.1, read on the forward strand.
TTTACTATATTTCAGTTTTAAAAGATTTGTATTGTTGATAATAATCTATTATAATTATTATTCGAGTGAAAATTTATTCCATAATAAACTAGTTTTATGGGAAAGATGGGGCTAAATTTATTGATTTAATATTTTAGTAATTTCAGAAATGTTTTAAATATTTTTTTTTAATGAAATTCAACCTCCAAAAAACTTGAAATATATTTCAAACCTTATAAAACTTGTTTATAGTTTTAGGAATATCTAAAAAATAGAATATTTACTCTATCCAAAATTACCTTAATTTTTATTTTGTGTTTCTAAAGTTCGACTATGACGTAATTGGTTTTTCTATAACATTAACAAGTTGTTTAAGGGGAAATTTTATTTCAAGTTTCTTATTAGACAATAAATTTTAATGAAACTTTATTTAATTTCTATGTAATAAGCATGTATGTATTTAACGCAAAGTGACTACATTTTTTATGTTTATATATTTTTCAGTATATTAGGCGGAGCCTTGCTGATCCTAGGCCTTTACAGCGTATTGTGGGGAAAACGCAAAGAATGCAAGGAAATTGCTGATCATCAGAATTGCTTGCCAGCTGAGAAAGCAGTTTCAGAATTGGAAGAAATTACAGTAACGAAAAGCGCGACATAGGATATGTATGAAACTACACTTTGCATAAAGTTAAACAGGTCAATATGGAAGATTATAAGAAGCAAATTAAATTGTACTAAACACTACTCTCTATATCATTGATGATGATGTTAGCAATATTGTATTAATATTGACGGAAAACTAAGACACTTTGCATGGAAGAAAAATTACACGTAAACCAAATACAAATAAACCGGCTAAACCTTAGAACTGGAAAAACCAAATCATAAAAATTAGTCGAGGCCCGTTGGACGGTCTCCTTGAAGCTTTTTATCGCCCTCCCACGAATGCTGGACTAAATGAGCGAAAGCCTCCCAGGATACAACGACTTCAGAGGCAAGCTTCGCACCAAAAGACTTGACTCTCGGCGAACCAGAACCTGTGCGAAACTATCACCACGAAAAAACAAAAGAAAAGAAATTTCTGGGAAAGGAGAGTGATTCGGGAACAGTGGGGAATGTATGGATTTCGTCCGTATCCTGAATGAGAGCTGGAGACCCTTTATATAGGCCAAGGCAGTGAGGTTATGCGAATTTGAACCAGCCAGAAAACGCCCAGCCTTAAAGGCGTTTAATGCTCCTAATGAGGCCATTACAACCGGGCCATTAACGCACTTCTCAACCCTCCAACGTTCAGCCTTCATGGCGCATTGAACCTCACGAGTAACGGTGGCATTAACCCAAGTTTTAATTCCCATAGTAACAAAATAATTAATTATGGAATTAAAACATTTGGAAGTGAACTTTGCAATAAAAAGAAAGCCCGAGACCGAGACATTCCCCAAAGCCCAAAGCCCGAGCCCGGCCCGGCTCGGCTTGGCAGCGGCGCGCGTGTGTGTGTGTGCGCGCGAGGGGTTAAGAGATAACCCACCCACACTCTCCTCTCTTGCACTTGCTTGACCACTAAAGAAAGAGGATAGTATTTAAACACTACCACAACACACATCCCCAACCAATATGGGACTCTCTTGGTTTTCACTTCCACAACACAACAACAATTGTGTTTCTTTAGCCTACTTTGAGCATCAATTTCTCATTCATCTTAGGTCCGATTTTGGAAAACAAATATTCAATTTTATAGCCCTCGTTACGAGGAATCCGTATCACTTGGAATTATTCAATTCCGATGAGTGGAACTCACTCAAATTGTTTCCACAAATCAGTCATCCACATGTTAATAAATAATAGTTATTAACTTTATTCCAACAATCCCCCACATGAATGAAATTGAGACGACAATTATAAAGACACGACTCGATGTGGTGATAGATTCTACGGTCAATACCAGTATAGGATAGGTAGGCAGAGCCTTTGAACCTTCCCTCGGAAAGATATGCCATCTTTGCTGACTACTCAGTAGACACGTTGTCCTTGAACTGTTAGTCGTTTTGTATAAACGATAAACATATCCCCCACTGATATCTCCCTGACACAGGTTCAGTTCTCATGGTTATGTTCATTTTGGCCCTGAACATCAGCCTGGTTCTACAAGAGTTTCTCAAGAATTAATCCCAATTAATTCTCTTTCGAAGCGGCCCCACTTCTCTCTCACATAGGTGATTCTTTTATCAAGAGTAATCCCGCATTACTCATTCGAAATCTCAACAATCCGATTTCACAGAATCATTAAAATCTCTAAGCTTAACCTCGTACGGGAGTCACTGTTTTAATATAGGAATAAGACTTAGGGGTTTTCCCCCACAGTGACCTTACATAGCCTTTGACAATTAGGTTGTCCCTTTGAACCAAGATCTTGGGATCTCCAGTCATCATGGTTGGGTTTCCTTTGCCTTGGCTTTATTTGCCATGGGTTTTAGCCCCATTCCTTTGGATGTCTTCTCTACTTGGTCCCTATTTAACCCTTTGGTTAGCGGATCCGCAATATTCTCTTTGGACCTAACATAGTCAATACTAATGACTCCAGATGAGAGAGGTTGTCTAATGGTATTATGTCGTCGACGGATATGTCTAGACTTACCATTATACATCACATTGTGTGCCCTACCAATAGCAGATTGGTTATCACAATATACACATATTGCAGGCATAGGTTTTGTCCAATTAGGAATATCCTCCACACTTAGCCATTCAGCTTCTTCTCCACATTTATCAAATGCAACAAACTCAGATTCCATCGTGGATCTCGTTATCACAGTTTGTTTGGAGGATTTCCAAGATATGGCCGCACCTCCTAGAGTGAATACATATCACTCGTGGCTTTCGAATCTTGAATATCAGATATCCAACTCGCATCAGTGTACCCTTCAACAACTTCAGGATATCTCGTGTAGTGTAGACCATAATCACGAGTGAATCGTAGATACCTCATTACTCTTACGATTGCTTTCCAGTGTTCAGCACTTGGATTACTCGTATATCGAGCTAGTCTACTCACGGTGTAGGCTAAATCCGGTCTCGTGCAACTCATCAAGTACATGAGACTGCCTATCACTCTAGCATATTCAATTTGAGAGATGCTTTCACCTTTATTCTTAGACAAGTGTTGACTAATGTCTATGGGAGTTTTCGAGACTCCAGAATCGTCCTTACCAAACTTGTCTAGAATTTTATCAACGTAGTGTGTTTGATCCAGTACAATCCCATTGGGTGTTCGGGTAATTTTGATCCCCAGAATTACATCAGCAATTCCCAGATCTTTCATATCGAACCTTGAGTTCAATATATCTTTTGTGGATTGGACCATACGATCATTACTCCCCACTATGAGCATGTCATCTACATATAAACACAGAATCACATATCCATGTTCAGTGTTTTTAATGTACACACATTTGTCACACTCGTTGATCTTAAATCCATTTAACATCATAACGTTGTCGAATTTCTCATGCCATTGCTTTAGGGCTTGTTTAAGGCCATAAAGCGACTTGACTAGTTTACAGACTTTCTTTTCTTGTCCAGGTGCAATACAACCCTCAGGTTGATTCATATAGATCTCTTCTTCGAGATCTCCATTAAGAAAGGCTGTTTTTACATCCATTTGATGAATTTCAAGATTGCGTAATGCAGCAACTGCAATTATCAATCTAATAGATGTTATTCTCGTCACGGGAGAATAAGTATCAAAGTAATCAACACCCTCTTGTTGTTTATACCCTTTGATTACCAGTCGTGCCTTATATTTATCAATTGAGCCATCGACTTTCATCTTCCTCGTAAAGATCCACTTAGATCCAACCGTTTTACTTCCAGGAGGAAGATCAACCAACTCCCACGTGTGGTTTTGCATGATAGAGTCTATTTCACTTCTTATGGCTTCTTTCCATAAGTGACCCTCAACAGAGTTCATTGCCTCTTTATAATTTAGAGGTGGAGCTTCCAACATATAGGTGAAAAAATCAGAACCAAAAGATTTTTCTACCCTCTCTCGCTTGCTTCGTCTAAGTCCCTCGGACTCTATCTCTTCTTCGGACTCTTCATCATTATCTTGAGTTATTTCCTCAATATCCTCAAGAAATTGGTTTGATGAACTCGGTTCAACTTCCTTAGACTTATAAGGAAATACATGTTCAAAGAACGAAGCATTTTTGGATTCCATAATTGAATCGTTGTGTATATCGGGGTTTTTCGAGTCATACAAAAGGAATCTATATGCATTACTATGATGTGAGTACCCAATGAAGATGCCATCTACAGTTTTTGGTCCTATCTTCATTTTCTTTGGAGCGGGAGCCATTACTTTGGCCAAGCATCCCCACATTCGCAAGTATTTATAGGAAGGTCTCTTTCCTATAAATAGCTCAGACGGAGACTTATCCTCCTTCTTTCGGGGTATCTTGTTCAGAAGATAATTTGCAGACAAGATCGATTCCCCCCACATTTCTTGGAGTAACCCAGAACTTAACAACATCGCATTCATCATCTCCTTGAGAGTGCGATTTTTACGTTCGGCCACGCCGTTTGATTGAGGATAATAAGGTGGAGTGACTTCGTGAATAATTCCATGTTGTGCACAAAAGGCACCAAATGGTTCAACATATTCACATCCTCGATCACTTCGCACTTTCTTAATCTTCTTATTAAGTTGATTCTCAACTTCCAATTTGTATATGGCAAATTTCTCAATTGCTTCATCTTCACAATATTTTGTACAATCGTCAATAAAAGTCACAAAATATTTATTACCACCTCTCGTGGGCATGAACTTTAAATCACATAAATCAGTATGGATTAAGTCGAGAGATTCATTACTTCTTTCAACACTATGAAAGGATGTTCTCGTTAGTTTTTCTTCAACACGAATTTCACATTTATGATTTGAGTCAATATTAAACTTTGGAATACATTCCAAATTAATCAATTTTCTCAGTGTGTCATAATTTACATGACCTAGTCTACCATGCCATAAATTAGACGACTCAATCATATAAGCGGAAGAAGAAGTTTTATTCATTTATTTTGCCTTGATGGCCATTACATTCATTTTGACCATGCCATTCTTGACATAGCCCTTGCCCACATACATACCATTTTTAGACAATACAAGTTTTTGAGACTCTAAAACCATCCTAAATCCATGGTTATCCAGCACAGTCCCAGAAATAAGATTCTTCCGCATATCAGGCACGTAGAGAACTTTGGTGAGCTTCATCTCCTTCCCAGAGGTCATCTTCAAAAAGACTTCACCTTCGCCCTTGACTTCAGAGGTGGCAGAGTTGCCCATGAACAACTTTTCTCCATCTCCTAGCAACTCAAGGGTGGAGAAGGAGTTCTTGTCAGCGCAAATGTGGCGGGTTGCTCCAGTGTCCAGCCACCACTCCTTCGAGTTCGAGTCAATCATGTTGACCTCGGAGACCACAGCGACGAGGAGGTCATTATCATCCTCCACGACATTGGCCTCCTTCTTCTTCTTTGGCTTTCTACAATCGGCAGCTCGGTGACCATCTTTGTCGCAATTGAAGCATTTACCAACAATCTTTTGTTGGTACTTCTTCTTGAACGTCCCTCCCTTGACTCCAAGCTTGTGGGCGTGCTTCTTCCCCTTCGAGTTCTCGCCATGTTCGACGACATTGGCTCGCTCAGAGACGGTTCTCAGTCTTTTATCGGAGCCACGGTTGTCTTCCTCGATTCGGAGGCGAACAACCAAGTCTTCAAGACTCATCTCCTTTCGCTTGTGCTTGAGGTAGTTCTTGAACTCCTTCCACCCCGGTGGCAATTTCTCTATCACGGAGGCAACTTGGAAAGACTCGCTAATGGTCATTCCTTCGGCTTGAATCTCGTGGAAAATGAGTTGAAGCTCTTGCACTTGACTCACCACGGTCTTCGTGTCCACCATTTTGTACTCGAGGAAGCGACCCACAATGTACTTCTTAGATCCCGCATCCTCGGTTTTGTACTTGCGATCCAACGAATCCCAAAGCTCTTTAGAAGAGACTTTAGAGCTATGCACGTTGTATAAAGAGTCGGCGAGACAATTTAACACGTGGTTACAACAAAGGTAGTCGGATTCGTTCCACCCCACATAGGCCCGAAGCACTTTTGGGTCGGCTTGAACCTCACGAGTAAAGGTGGCATTAACCCAAGTTTTAATTCCCATAGTAACAAAATAATTAATTATGGAATTAAAACATTTGGAAGTGAACTTTGCAATAAAAAGAAAGCCCGAGACCGAGACATTCCCCAAAGCCCGAGCCCGGCTCGGCTCTGCTCGGCGGCGGCGCGCGTGTATGTGTGCGCGCGAGGGGTTAAGAGATAATCCACCCACACTCTCCTCTCTTGCACTTGCTTGACCACTAAAGAAAGAGGATAGTATTTAAACACTACCACAACACACATCCCCAACCAATGTGGGACTCTTGGTTTTCACTTCCACAACACAACAACAATTGTGTTTCTTTAGCCTACTTTGAGCATCAATTTCTCATTCATCTTAGGTCCGATTTTGGCAAACAAATATTCAATTTTATAGCCCTCGTTACGAGGAATCCGTATCACTTAAAATTATTCAATTCCGATGAGTGGAACTCACTCAAATTGTTGCCACAAATCAGCCATCCACATGTTAATAAATAATAGTTATTAACTTTATTCCAACAAATGATACAGATACATATTACAGAACTGGTTCGCAAGCGATAGTAACTCCCTTTCACTTCTTAATCAGTGCATGTTTTCATTCTCAGATACATTCTTTTTGAACGATTGCGAATGATTTAAGACTAACTCGCAAATTTGGATCTCCTTAGATTATACAGTAGGGATTAATTAACGTGAATCCCTTTCACTTTTTTTTTCCTTTTAAATATTTGCTGATTTCAAAATCGTGTTAATCCGTTATTGCTTTTAACTATTATTAATTATTAAATATTTATAAGTAAATGTTGTACGTGTGTTGTTGTCTTATTTTTATTGGTAAAGTTTCTTGGACAAGATGTCTCTCAACATGTTTCACAATTAGTTGACACATCCTAGCGTTTACACGTTTCGGTTTTGCTCAAGATTGTTTACACACAAGATCGATCGTCACCGAATATCTTCTACGCGCATTTTGATTTGCGAAACCCTAATTCAACATCTAGCTTTTCCAATCACCATAAAGAGAGAGTATTCTGTTAGTGGTTCTTCATTTTTTTTTCCCTTTATTGCGGTTTTCGAGCGTGTACGTGTGCTTGTCAATAAATAGTTTGCGTTTTTAATTTACCAATTATTATGGTATGCCCTTGATGGTGTAGCTTGATTTGACTATGGCTATGGATTCCATATTTTAATTTATTGAAACATTATCCGTTCCATTATTTTGCTTGTTTTTATTCCGTGCTTAATGGTTATGTAAGAATAGCTAACTGGTGTAGGAGTTTAAGATTGTTTAGATACTTGAGAAAGATTTGTATGATTTGTTGTACATAATAATAGAAACATCATATTGCATTTTTAGTTGACTAGAGATACTTTAAGTTGCTACGGAGTCGTGTGTCAGTTTATGAACCCATTGCATGTCGTATTTTAGGATTTGATATCTGGAATAAAAACATGATATTGTCATAGTTGTTAGATACTCCAAAGGGATTTAGTGATACAATAACGTGAACGTGATTAGAAAGTAGGATTGATTAATATAGCTTAGTTCTAGGAATCCGACTATAGGAGAAGAAAGTGAAACCAAAGCCCTTATCTTCCTCATATCCATTTGCTCCTCGTTTTTGTGTTTTAGTTATAGTTTGCTAGTTCTTAGTTAATAATCACCTTTGTTTGATATATAGTTTAAGCTTAAAGAATTCTCGGTAATACTTAGTCCTTTCATGGGATTGACTCGTTCTTATGATTTACTACTTGAGCGACTACAAGCACTTGTGTACGAAAATTTCGCACCGGCTTTAAACCTTCACTAGTACAATTAATAGCATCAGGTGCGACAAAAGTCGCACCTGAAAGCATCCGTGTCGCACCTGAAAGTATCATCAGGTGCGACTTTAGATGCGACAAAGTCGCATCTGAAAGTGCGCACCTGATGATTTTAGGTGCGACTTGTCGCACCTGAAAGTCATCACTATCAGGTGCGACATTTTAGGTACGACTAGTCGCACCAAACGTCGCACCTAAATATCCTCCAAAATAAGATATTAAAGCGTGAATTATAGTATCAGATGCGACTAGTCGCATCTGATAGTAATTCCCTGCCTAATATTTTGGCGTTTGTTAGTATAATCAGATGCGACTAGTCGCATCTGATACTCTTCCCGCGAAAGTATCAGATGCGACCAGTCGCATCTGATTGTCTGTAATTTTTTTTTTTAAAATGCTGATTCTAATAGAATAAGCCTATTAAATATATAAAAATTATAATTTAAAAAATTATTTAAAAATTAATTAAATAATTTTTTTGTTAAATTAAATAAATAATTTGAATAATATTAATTAGAATAATTATATAAATAATTTAATAGAAATTCTAATATTAAATTCATAAAATTTGATAATTTACGTTCAATAAATATAAAAAAATTACAATCTATTCTTTTTGTTTCCCTTTTTCATTCGAAGTCTGCCAATTCTGGAATGCACGGCCTCCTCTTCCGCCAGATCTTGCTCGTGCGCCTTGGCGGCCTGGTGCGCTGCCGCTCGAACGATGTCGCTGAAATTCTACCGAACCTGGCGTCTGATCAGCATTTGGCATTGAAGCGGATGGCGGCGTCTGAACATTCGGCATTGAAGCGGACGGCGGCGTCTGAACATTCGGCATTGAAGCTGATGGCGGCGTCGTCCCAGGGTGCATCATCGCGGGGGATGTCTGCATGGGAGACGGATGATGCTGTGTGTAGGCAAAGAACTGTCGCTGAAACGCCTCCATCTAAGCTTGTTGTGTGGCCAACGCTGCTTGTAGCTCGCTAATCACTGGATCTGGAACGCGCGTCGATGAAGAACCTGAGGACGAGCTGTCGTCCTGAGCCTGAGCCAAGAGATACGAGGATCTCGGGATCGAGGGACCTATCCCGACATACCAATC